>NC_037675.1:68511297-68669346 GCF_003255815.1 Theropithecus gelada | reverse complement strand
AAAAAAAAAAAAAAAAAAAAAAAAAAAAAAAAAAAAAAAAAAAAAAAACTGTGAACTATCCTATATTCACATATGTGAATATGTGAACTATCCTAAAACTAATATTCAAAAGTGATTTTTTTAGAAGTCCTTTTTAACAACTTCTTTCTTCCCGAGGCATTTACTCTTTAAGCCACTTCTAGTTCTTTGCTTTTCTCAACTCCTAAAACCCTTTAGGCTAAGTTGTTTCTTTTCTCCCTTCTTTCCACCTTTCCATTGTGTGTGTCAGCTTTTTACAATTGGAGCAATTCTGATCTCTCTTGCTTCTCTTACTCTCTTCTTCACCTATTGTTGTATTAGCAAAACAAGGACCCAGTAGCCAGCTGGACAAACCTTCCTCCTAATAGGGACAGGAATGATTATAATGATTTATTTTGTATTCTTCCCAACCGGATTTGAAACCAGCTTCACTTGCCTGTGTGCTCTCAAATATGTTATATTTTTACCAAATATATTGGTACTCGTCTTTTCCTTCTATCCTGGAAGTAAGTCCAGAATTGCTTATGTGTGTGAATAGTATAAGATCAAAGTAATGTTATTTCAATCTCTGTAAGAAAAGTAATTTTCAGAAATTTCAGAACACCATTTAAACCATAAGTAAATATGACAAGTGAGAAAAGTATCTCCCTTGGGGACAATTATGTGCTAATCTACAAAGTACCTTCTAATCTATTTTATAGGTTCTGTAGCTCTAGATGTCCTCCCTCCCCAAGAGCCCATTTTCTGCTCATGTTGGCATTCAATGAAACACACTCACTTGATGGGATTCCAGAATTATTCATTTTAACAATACCGAAATAACTTAAAGCACCAGAATAATGAAAGACTGTCTACTCCCCAAAACAGGAGAGTTTATTTATAACCTTAAAATCTTAAATTTAAAAGATGTTTCCATAACAGATTAAACACTGAACACTGGTTAGCATCAGAAACAAGAATTTAAGTCATCATGTTAACAATAAAAACCCTCACAGTATATTAAGATTTAATAATTTGAAATGTCTACAGTTTTTATAGGAGGAAAACTTCAAAATACCTAGACATAATAAATCTTAGGAGTTATATAATGCCTGATTATCAGTTATAATTGTATCTCATCAGTATTCACTATCTCAGTTTATAATGTATAATGCTTGAAATTCATAAAACTATACTTAAAACATTAAAAAAAATTGCTCTCTAGTAATTCAAATTATTTGTTACTATCCAAATTTATGATTTTATATAAAAAATTAACTCTCTTCATGGAACAGAGTTCTGACTCTGAAGTAAAATTTTTTTTTTAGGATAAAATGCATGTAGTAAACTTTCTGTCACAATACATTATTAACATGTGATTAACAGTAATTAATTCAAACACATCTTATAGTCACATTAGTATTTTCCAATAATCCTGTCTTCCTGCCAGTACTAATTACCTTGTCGACATCAACAAGATGTTTAGAATACATACCTCTTGAGCAAGATCTTGTGCGTTGGAGATAAGAGGAAATGGAGGACTGGCCTTGTTCATGTGTACAGTGATGGCATTGTGTATCTTAAATGCATTCTGAAAATCCTTATTTTGAACAAGTTGTAAAAGCAGTGAAATATCCTCCTGGCTCTGAGAATCTACCAAAGTATGTTGGATATGCTTAAGTGAAGAAAACAAGTCTTCTATTTCTAGTAGGACAAGAAAAAGGTACCCAAAAGTTAATTGTTTCAGTATTAATTCAACATGTATTTTCAGAGAAAATTTCTTTGAACCAGTAAGAATTTAAGTTTTCAGAAAAATACCAAAATCTGCATATATTATTGTCAATCATGGTCATTTTATAGGTTTTTAAGTAAAAACTTAAAAAAAAATTACACAACAGAATAACTTGCATTTTTACAAAGGTGTTTTAATTATAAAACTAATACACATTCACTATAAAAACAAGTGAGGGGAGGAATGCAAAAATTAATAAAGAAATTTAAAACCACCAATAATCCCATCACCTAGAAATATTTTTTTCTTAACATCCTATTTCAACAGTACATTGTAAATGTTTTCCCATATCACTAGTCTTTTTAAATATTTAATAATTCCTGATACCCTATTACATGGCTAAACGATAATTTATAGTAACCATTAAACTAAAGTTCAACATTTAAATTGCTTCTAATTTTTTGCTACCATAAAAACAAGCATTTCAGTACATAATAATCAGTGGTACATATAAATTTGTCTGAGATTCTGATGTCTTCATAAAGTAAGTCCCAGAAATAGAACTTTTAGATAAGATTCTGACATTTTTTAAAAAGTCAAACAGCTTTTCTAGGGAGGCTTTACTAATTTGCATTCCATTAACAATATTTTCAGAAATATTTGATATTATTATTTTTTTAAATCTTCCATTTATTTGACTAGTAAGGAAGCTGAGGTTTATTCATATTTACCAGGCACTTCTTTTGTGGTCTATAAAACGCTAATGAATATGTGAGTTTCCTAAAGTTGTACTGAAAGTTGTGGGCATATATGTATGTGTATTGTGTCTGCCTGTTAGTGTGCATACATAGCACAAGCATTTTTCTGGAAAATGTTACTTCAAAATGGTTAAGAGGCACTGGTAGACCAGGCGCAGTGGCTCACGCCTGTAATCCCAGCACTCTGGGAGGCCCAGGCGGGTAGATCATGAGGTCAGGAGTTCAAGACCAACCTGGCCAAGATGGTGAAACCCCATCTCTACTAAAAATACAAAAATTAGCCGGGCACAGTGGCGGGCGCCTGTAATCCCAGTTACTCAGGAGGCGAGACAGGAGAATCACTTGAACCCGGGAGGCAGAGGTTGCAGTGAGCCAAGATCACACCATTGCACTCTAGCCTGGGCAACAGAGCAAGACTCCATCCCAAAAAAAAAAAAAAAAAAAAAGCAGCACTGGTAGTCTCTTCCCTGCTCCCAAATAGGCTGTGTGAGCGTATGTGTGCTTGCGCATATACTCTGTCATATTTGTTGGGAATCGTTTTCCAATATTTCCATTTATCTCTTAATTATATCTGCGGTTGTTCTTATTATAGAATTTGTCAACTCTGACCCCCAGCTTTTCCTGTGTGATTTCTTTCACGCTTCTACGCTTATAAACTTCTTGTAGGTCATTAAAAAAAAATGTATCTATATTTCTTCTAGCTTCTTATAATTTCTACTTTATTTAACTTCTATTTAAGTTTAATTCATCTAGAATTTATTTTGGCATAGATCTGAAAAAAATTAACTTTATTTTTCTTCCAATTAACCAATGATTCTGGTACCATTTATTAAATAATCATTCCTGGCCAGGCGCAGTGGCTCAGGTCTGTAATCCTAGCACTTGGGGAAGCTGAAGCGGGTGGATTGCTTGAGTCCAGGAGGTCGAGACCAGCCTGGGCAACATGGTGAAGCCCCGTCTCTACTAAAAAATTACAAAAAATGTCTAGGCACAGCAGCTCACACCTGTGTTCCCAGCACTTTGGGAGGCTGAGGTGGACAGACTACTTGAGTTCAGCAGTTTGAGACCAGCCTGGGCAACATGGTGAGACCCCGTCTTTTTTTAAAATAACAATAATTTTTTTTTTTTTTTCCGAGACGGAGTCTAGCTCTGTCGCCCAGGCTGGAGTGCAGTGGCCGGATCTCAGCTCACTGCAAGCTCCGCCTCCCGGGTTTACGCCATTCTCCTGCCTCAGCCTCCCGAATAACAATAATTTTTAAAAATACAAAATATTAGCCAGGCCATTGTGGTATGCACCTTAGTCCCAGCTACTCATGAGGCTGAGGTGGGAGAATCCACTGGGGCCATGATCACTATACTGCACTCTAGCCTGGAAAACTGAGTGAGACCTCATCAAATAATCATTCCTTTTCCACTGATTTATAATGCCACTAAATTCTTACACATATCAGAGTCTGTCTTTATTTCACTGGTCTATCAGAACTATACTGTTTTATTAGAGTAGCATTATAAAGTTTGTTCATATTAATATGACAAGTACCTGATCTTTCTTTACGTTTCTTGACTATTGTAAATTGGTTATAAGTCACTTTTTTCAAGTTACCTCCCATTTCCTCTTTCCTAGTCTTTCAAAAAGAAAAGTCCTATTGAGATTTTGACTAAAATTAAACCTGTAAATGAGTCTAGGAAAAACTTAAGAGCACATACTAGGACTTATACAGTCAAAGACATAGTATAAAAAAGACATGGAGGCCGGGCACAGTGGCTCAAGCCTGTAATCCCAGCATTTTGGGAGGCTGAGCCAGGCGGATCATGAGGTCAGGAGATTGAGACTATCCTGGCTAACATGGTGAAACCCCATCTCTACTAAAAATACAAAAAAATTAGCTGGGTGTGGTGGTGGGCGCCTGTAGTCCCAGCTACTCGGGAGGCTGAGGCAGGAGAACGGCGTGAACCCGGGAAGTGGAGCTTGCAGTGAGCCGAGATAGTGTCACTGCACTACAGCCTGGGTGACAGAGCAAGACTCCGTCTCAAACAAACAAACAAACAAACAAACCAAAAAGACATGGAAAAAAATCTTCCCAATGTGCCTTTTTGTCAGCTCTCTTCTTATAAGGTCTGCAGAAACACCACTGACTCTTATTTATCTTGTATCCCACAATTTGAAGAGCAGTTAAATTTTTAAATAGATTTTAACAGCTCTTCGGTTGATTCTTGAGGTTCCCTATCTTTCCTGCCCCAAATCAAAACAACTTGAGTCTTCCTTTTAAACATATATATATTTAGTCTTCCTTATTTTATATATACAGTTGTCCCTTGGTATCAGTGGGAGATTGGTTCCAAGACCTCCCACAGATAGCAAAATTTGCAGATGCTCAAGTCCCTTATATAAAATGGTGTAGTATTTGCATATAAGGTATACACATCCCCCGGTTACCTAAAATCAGCTCTAGATTACTTATAATACTTAATATAATGTAAATAGCTGTTATATTGTATTGTTCAGAGAATAATGACAGGAAAAAAAGTCTTTTTTATAAAGACTTATAAGGTTTAAAAGTCGGCCACATGCAATGGTGGCTCATGCCTGTAATCCCAGCACTTTGGGAGGCTGAGGCAGGTGGATCACATGAAGTCAGGAGTCTGAGACCAGCCTGGCCAACATGATGAAACTCCATTTCTACTAAAAAAAGTACAAAAATTAGCCAGGTATGGTGGCGTGCTCTTGTAGTCCCAGCTACTTGGGAGGCTGAGGCAGGAGAATCACTTGAACCAGGTGGTGGAGGTTGCAGTGACCCAGTATCATGCCACTGCACTCTAGCCTGGATGACAAAGCGAGACCCTGTTTAAAAAAAAAAAAAAAAAAAAAGGAAATAAAGAAAATAAAACTTTTTTCCTTGTCATTATTCTGTAAACATACATATATGTATGGTCATCAGTAGTTTAAAATGAAGAAAAATTTGGCAAAAAATTTAAAAGTCAAAACTGTCATTAGAATGACATAAGAAGCAGCTGTAGCCCAGAGCTAGATAAGAATTAAGGGATAGCCAGAATTTAACCATAAGCTAATATTAAGAATAGATAGAAAGAATATAAAATGTCAGATTCCATCACATACAATGAGGTTACCAAAGAATTCCCTAAGAGATTAAAGAATTCAACAGCCTTAAAGTATCTTAAAAGCAAAATAGGAAAACATTTAAATATCTTACAAGAAAAAGAAATTATAAAAGCAACAGAGCAGTTAAGCTTTGTATAAGCTACAATCTTATGGGGACTAGACTTCTCTGAGTAGACAATTAAATTACTGTTTAATTAAAACAATTTTCTTTGTAGAGATGGAGTCTATAACTCCTGGCATCAAGAAATCCTCCTGCCTCGTCCTCCCAAAGCGCTAGGATTACAGGTGTGAGCCATACTTTCAAGGCCTTTAGTAATTGTTAAAAGGGCCTCATGGCCGGGAGCAATGGGTCATGCCTGTAATCCCAGAACTTTAGGAGGCTCAGGAGGACAGATCACTTGAGGTCAGGAGTTCGAGACCAGTCTGGCGAACATGGTAAAACCCCAACTCTACTAAAAATACAAATAAATTAGCGGGGCATGGTGGTGCATGCCTAAAGTCCCAGCTACTTGGGAGGCTGAGGCAGGAGAATCACTTGAACCTCGGAGGCGGAAGTTGCAGTGAGCCAAGATCGCACCACTGTACTCCAGCCTTGTGACTCCGTCTCAAAGAAAAATGAAAGAAAAAAAAAGGGCCCCAGCATGGCTGTTAGGGTATTGTGAAAGACTGAGAGCCTCAGATTTCACCACTGACTGAAATCAACAAGCAGCCTTAGACAGCCCAGAAGGTAACTGTATCCCTACTGGGTCTCTTCAACCTCAGGGGAATTTAAATTTTTTAAAGCCAAGGAGTTTCTGCATAATCTCTCTTATGTACCAAAGCCACTCAAAAGGATACTAAAATACTGACATTATTTTGAAAATTACCTGTACTTCTACCTTTTGGCTGTAACTACTGGTATTATTTTGCTATGCCATATAGCCTTTCAAACTTCTAAAATGCTGGTCTAACCATATAGATGACACTGTAAATGTTGTTTTGCAACCTGTTTTCCAATTCCTTAGAATAAATTTCTAGGATAAAATTATTAATCAGATAATAAAAACATTTAACACTTTGATACATACTGCCAAGCTGCCTTCTGGATTTGTACCAATTCATATCCCTATCAGCAATGCACATGAATGTCTGTTTTCACGAACACACACCAATTTAAGAATCATCAATCTTTTAATTTTTGGTGATCTGGTATGACTGAACATATTTTTACAAGTTATAGCCATTTGAATTTCTTCTTTCATCCATTTTATCTTTTGCCCATTTTTCTACTAGAGTGCTTTTTATAACTAGAATTTAACTGATATCCCTGTAGTCTTAACTATAACATACTTAATACAATTTCATCCTTTTTTCTTATAGCAGAACAATGGCTTTTAATCCAATATATTTATGAAAAAAAGCTAAGGAAATGTAAAAGACCTATTTTGCCACAATTCTAATTTAATCATAACCAGAATCTCCAGTGCCTTTTTTTTTTTTTTTTTTGGAGACAGGGTTTCGCTCTGTCACCCTGCTAGAGTTCAGTGGTGTGAACACGGCTCACTGCAGCCTTGAGCTCCTGGGCTCAAGTGATCCTTCCCACCTCACCCTCCCCAGTAGCTGGGACTACAGGTGCATAACACCACACCCAACTAATTTTTTTGCATTTTTTGTAGAGGCAAGATTTCACTGTCGCCAAGCTGGTCTCGAACTCCTGGACTCAAGTGATTCACCCACCTTGGCCTCCCAAAGTGCTGAGATTATAGGCGTGAGCCACCATGCCCAGCCATAAAGGGTACATTTTTAAAAGCACTTCACAAACATATATTAACTCAAGAACATTTTCTTTTTTCTTTTTTGAGACCAGGTCTCTCTCTGTCACCAGGCTGGAGTACAGTGGCGCAACTAGAATCCACTGCAGCCTCGACTTCTCAGGTTCCAGTGATCCTCCCACCTAACCTCCAAGTAGCTAGGACCACAGTTGCATTCCACCACATCTGGCTATTTTTGTATTTTTTTGGTAGAGATGGAGTTTTGCCAGGTTGCCCAGGCTGATCTACAACTCCTGAGCTCAAGCGATCCACCCACCTCGGCCTCCCAAAGTGCTAGGATTATAGGCATGAACCACCACGCTTGGCTAAGAACAGTTAATTTTCCACCCACTCAAAGAAAAGTTCCATTCTTTCATGGATATATCTGTTACTTAAAACAAAAATCCACCTAAGTTTTTCAACATTCTATACAATTCTGCAGGGAATTTTAAAAATCCATTCAGATGTAACTAAATCAGTCCTGTCAAGTACACTCTTCCATAATAGATGAAGACACAGAGACAACAAAGAGAGGACAGAGGACAGAAAGAAGAAATTCCTTTCCCCAATCCCAGACAGACAACAGACACAAGAAGGAACCATACGGACAGAGAAATAAAGAGAGAAATGAAGAACCATAAGGCTAGTGAGAAAGTCTGACATATGTGCTAGGTTGGGAATGGACAAGGAAGTAAGTACTTAAGGCAGGATGGAGGCAAGAGAAGGTAGAGGCAGGCATAGCAAATCTAGCTTTGGTAATAAATTCAAGCCTGTAACAAATTTCCTACAAGGAATTTCTTTATATCTAGTTTAAATTATTTGCCCTGTAGTTGGACCTATTTCCTCTTACCTGATTTTTCAGTAGAAATTAAGTTCCCATCTTCTCTAATATTTCATGCAACACTTAACTCTTGATTATTTAAAAGAGAGAATATATTATTCTAAAGTGAGAAAATTCACTTACATTTGGCTTTGGGATACAACTAATCAGATAAATACAAACATACACATTGGTCCACAAATCCACCCTCGTAAACTGTCCTCCCTCCTTGCCCTCTCCTGGCAGTCTAAAAGGTAAAAGAATGAAGACTGTGAAATAGGCAACAGAAAGCAATCACCAAGAGTTACTTTATCAGAAAATCCTACTTTCCAATGCCTAGAACTGTGGGTAGCTATGCGAAAATTTTTTGGTTATAAGGGTAAACATTAAAATTACCTAAGGAGGCCGGGTGCAGTGGCTCATGCCTGTAATCCCAGCACTTCGGGAGGCCGAGGCAGGTGGATCACGAGATTAGGAGATTGAGACCATCCAGCCTAACACGGTGAAACCCTGTCTCTACTAAAAATACAAAAATATTAGCCGGGCATGGTGGCGGGCACCTGTAGTCCCAGCTACTCGGGAGGCTGAGGCAGGAGAATGTCGTGAACCCGGGAGGCGGAGCTTGCAGTGAGCCAAGATCATGCCACTGCACTTCAGCCTGGGTGACAGAGCGAGACTCCGTCTCAAAAAGAGAAAAATTACCCAAGGAATCTCCATCTGGATTGGCATCATTTATTTTTATATATTACTCTCATTTGCCCCATATTAAAACAGATAGCTTCTAGGGACCTATATCCAGCATTAAGCTTCTCCACTTCATCGTGTAATTCTGATTCTTTTAACCTGTCCTCAGAAATTTCAACTCCAACCAACTTCATGACTTTTTTCTGAAACTTTTAAGATTTCTTTTCCTCTAAACTGGAGGGTCAAATATGATACTCAGATGGGGAACTTAATATTACTAAGTAGGAGGAAATTACATCAGTTTCCAGGACATCTACCTGTGGAATTAAAATTGCGGTGGCTCATGCCTGTAATCCTAACACTTTGGAAGGCCAAGGTGGGAGGATCGCTTGAGGCCAGGAGGTCAAGACCAGCCTGGACAACATAGTGAGACCCCATCTCTGCAAAAAAATATAAATTAAAAAAAATTTTTTTTAACGTAGATGAATGGAAAAACAAAATGTAGTATATTGGTACATGGAATATTAATTCATCCATAAAAAAGAAATGAAGTACTGATTCATGCTACAATATGGATGAACCCTGAAAATGTAATGGTAAGTGAAAAGAGACCAGTCACAAAAGAGCCTATGTTATGTAATTTCATTCATATAAAATGTCTAGAATAAGCAAATCCAAAAAGACAAAGTATATTCGTGGTTGTCAGGGGCCAGGTGGTGGAGAGAATAGGGAGTGACCATTAATGGGTACATATCTTGGAATTATATAGTGGTGATGGCTGCACAACCTTGGTTTTTTTGTTTGTTTGTTTGTTTGTTTAGCACTGCAGCCTCAATCTCCTGGGCTCAAAAAATCCTCCTGCCTCAGCCTCTCTAGTAGCTGGGACTACAGAAGCATGCCACCATGCCCAGCTGATTTGTGTGTGTGTGTTTTGTGTGTGTTTGTTTGTTTTAAGAGACAGGGTCTATGTTGCCCAAGCTGGTCTCAAACTCCTGGGCTCAAGAGATCCTCCTGCCTCTGCCTCCAAAGATGCTACTAATACAGGCGTGAACCACCATGCCTGCCTGCACAACCTTGTGAGTATACTAAAAACTAATGAATTCTACAGTTTAAAAGACAAAATTTTATGGTATGTGAATTATATCTTAATGAAGCTGTTATTTTAAAAATGAAATAAGAAATCAGTGGTTAAGATCCACAAATTAATTTTATGGACTACAGGGTTAGATGATCTCTCTGTAGCTTCTGGTTCTCACAAAAATTAAATTTCATTCAAACCTGTAGTGTGCCACTGACTCAAATGCTTTTTCCATTTGTTCCTCAAGAAAATCCTGAAACTGAGGCTCAGAAAAATTAAGTAACATGCCCAACGTTAATAGCAATTCAGTGACTTAAAAAGTATTTAAACTCAGTTTTGACTCTAATATCCCTGCACTTTCCAACGTGCAGCAACCTCATACATTTCTGAATATGCCGTAAGATAACAAAGCAAATCTCTGCAGGCAGAAATAAGTTTTAAAATCTACTACTGATTAATAAGTGGAATGAAGTTTTAACGTATTGTGTCAAAGACTGAATGATGTAGCAGTTACTTTTCTATAGAATTATGTGTATTTAATAAACAAAATTTACATGACTATACATATACTCTAATGAATTTTTACATCTTTAGGTCTAATTTTAGCAACTTGACTAAATCACAGATTTCTCAAATGATCCCAACACCTCAAACATTGAATCTAGTGACAACAGATTTAATTATTTCAATTCCAGGAAGGTAAAAATATTCCCTGAAGGAATGGCTAATAACATTTATTTGGAAATATCTATAACAACAGCTAAAAAAAATTTGATAGTAAAAATAATTAACTTCTCAGAAGCAGGCTGAACTAAAGTTCAGGATTTACTGGCACTGGGATTTTGTCTGTTGGCTTGAAATACATTTTATCTTAAAGCCAACCTTTAAAAAAGTTTACAATCACACAAAATTCCAGTATGCCCCATGAACAATCAAAAGTCAGTTAAATGCCAGAGCTTTTAACAGAAATGTGAAAGAGCTATTTTACTTTAAAATGTCAATAATCTTTTGACCTAATAGTTTGAACATCCAGAGACATCTGGCAAAAAATATGCAGACACTAATTAAGACTGAAACATGCTATTAATTCTATGAAAATATTTTATTCCTTAGCTTTATTCATCCCAGTTTCTTCCCCGTGGTGTGTTTTTCCTTCTTCACACTGATAGTATCTCAAAGATTAGAAAGCCCCTAATCACAAATTCCAGGAGTCTTTTTATTAACCACTAAACAGCTTACCACAGATATATATGGGTGTGTGTGTTCCCTTTCCTGACACTGCTTCAAAGACAACAATTTTATAGTCACATATATGATAGACGGCAGTCATCCCTAGTTTGTTCCCTTTAAGTACTCTATCTATATATTTCCTTGTCCACATCCCTGGCCCAAAATTATCTGAGAACACAAAAACAGTGAAATCTATAATATAGAAATATATGAAAATTACCCTACTCTAGCTTAACCTGCTCTAACCTGCATTATTTTCTTTTCTGAAGATTTCTCTGACAAGGTAGTTTGCTCTGATTATGAAAGAGAACAAAGACAATAATATTTGTAACAAAGCAAGCTTTAAAAACTAATGCCAATTTTAAGGAAAGCCTCCCTAATACCAAAATTTTTATCATTTATAATACTAATTATTCATTTGAAATCTAGTTCCCATATCACTATTTTTTATCTTTCAAAAAAATTCTAACTGCTTTTAAATAAGAAAATTCAGTTCATCCTTTCTGAGTATTTTCTGTCAATTCCATCCCTGCACTTTTATTATCATACATTGTCAAATTTACAAATACTTTTCATTAAAAACCACCCAATTACTTAATCTTGCCAATCACATTTTTGATTCTTAAAAGAATACTTTGTCTACTCACAGATAAATGATGATGTATTATTTAGAAACTGAAGGCTTCCTCTCAAAGAAATAAATCAGTTGCCCATTCTTCCCTCATTTAAAACAAGATTGCTGTGAAAAAGGCTGAGACGTTGTCTCCTGTCATACGGGCGGGTATTAATCAAATACTAGCAAGGAGACACACACAATGTTCAGGGAGTACTTCTCTTACAGTTTGATGTGTTAGCAGATTATGAACAAGAAAAAAAGTTTGGCAAAAAGCTATTACACTTCATTTTAAACAAAAACTTAAAAACCTGAGGCTATGACGGACAAAAGCAAACTATACCTTATGCTAATTTCTCATGATTCTTACATAACAGATATCTGTGTTGACTATATTAACAAAATATATCATTTATTTCTCAAAATACATCTTCTCCTGTCCAAGAAATGAATTACAAATACCTGTTATGACATTTCAAATTACTTTAAAATAAAATATATAAAACTGCCTTAAATTCAAGGACCACACATAGGTACTTTTAAAAACTACAGCAGATTACACATTGGAATAGAGGTATCCTTTAATCTGAATTTGTTAAAAAAAAGTCAGCAATAGAACATACAAACAGAAACAGGAAAAAGGAAAAAAAAAATTTTAAGAGAAATGATGTCCAATTTTCTGTGCTTAGGCAAAACAAACAAAACCATAAACTCACAAATGTTCTCTTACTAAGTGAAGCTGGCTGAAGCTATATTTGTTTCTTCACTGTGATTACATGAATATTACCTATCAGATGGATACTTACACCTGATTCTAAGTAAATCAAATGGACAAATACATTAATCTTATGGGAATGTAAACAGAAAAACAGAAGAATCAATCCAGGTTGGCACTGGATATAATAAACTTTCTCCAATAAAGTATTTTCAGAATATTTTAATAAATAAATAATAATAGAGTGGTGGGAAATGAAGGCTAGTAAGAAGCAATCAGGAATGAAGTATTTTTACTCTAATAAAATCCTCAGGAAAAAAGAGCATAAAATTCCTTCACATAAATGTATTAAAAAAATATGTAATCTTTTAGCTTTCACTGTAATTAAAATATCTGAAGGCAGGAATTTAGCAGACTTCACTATGACTAAACACATATCTATGATTTCTTAAAACACAGAGAAGCATGTACATATGAAATGTGGATCCTGAATAAAAATTTATAACAAAGAAAAGAAGATGACGTGATGTAGTAGAAACTGCTCCAGACTTGAGACGGGCGCAGTGGCTCACACCTGTAATCCCAGCACTTTGGGAGGCTGAGGAGGGCAGATCACGAAGTCAGGAGTTGAAGACCAGCCTGACCAACCTGGTGAAACCCTGTCTCTACTAAAAATACAAAAATTAGCCAGGTGTGGTGGCACATGCCTGTAATCCCAGCCACTCGGAAGGCTGAGGCAGGAGAATTGTTTGAACCTGGGAAGGCGGAGGTTGCAGTGAGCTGAGAATGCACCACTGCACTCCAGCCTGGGCAACAGAGCAAGACTCCACTTCAAAAAGAAAAGAAATTGCTCCAGACTTGGAATAAAGAGACTTAATGAGGAACAAATCTGGCATATACATGGTACCTCTGGCCAAATTACAAAAAGGTGCTCTATTCTGGGTAGTCACAGCTCTGGCCTGGTGAGTGAAGTGCAGGCTGGATCCTGGTTTCCATTCAAACCTTCCATTTTGTGCAGTACATCAACATCCGATCTGGCAAATTCAAACTTGGCTCTACCACTGGTGTCTTTAACTAAGGTTCAATTTCTTTATCTCCAAAATGGAGATTACAGAGTACTGTTAACAGGATTATTTTATTACATGAAACAATGTTTGCTAAAACACTTAGTACAGGCTCAACAGATCCCTAAATGAATGGTAAAATGACAACAACGACAATAAACACTTTCTCCTCCTACAAAAAAGTAGAAATATATCTTTTTTCGCACCTAAAACATAGAAAACCACCAAAAAATAAAATGCTCCCCTAACACTAGTTCAGTGAGCACCTGGGTGTATGTGCACGTGCAAGAAGGGCAGGCAGTAAATTCAATGATTAAATATTCTAAGTTTCGAAACATGCATTTGATATCAATGTCTCTTGTAGATTCACTATGCCTAGTAACATTCTAACAGCTAGGAGAAGTCTTGTGATAAGAAGTTATTTAATTTATTTAGCCCAGAGTGCTCAAAATCCATTTGGTCACAGAATTCTTTTGGTTTGGTTGTACCTACTTATATCTCATAGGACTTTTTTGTTTTGTTTTTTTCCCCACAGAACAGAATTTGGGGATATAGAAAATACCACTATTTTATGTTTATGATACCATATGAACAATACCAGTTCTTCTTATTGACAATCATTAATTTAAAAAATCAAAGAATTTAAACTGTAGTTACTAATTTCATTACTATTTTACAAACTTGAAGGAAATCAGAAATTCAAAATCTGAAAATTGTTTTTTAGTATTTTGCATAAAGTTTGTGAGTTTGATATAAAAGGTAAATTTCAAGGCTTTAAATGTTAGGGCCCATGAAAACTCTTTAATATCTAAAAAACACATTATAGTGACTGAACATTTAAACCACATGCTTTTAGTTCTATGTTGGTAATAGTAAATAATAGCTATATGGCGTTTCTAAGAAAACAAAGGATCTTGGTCTGGAATTCAAACTGTCATTACTTACATTCTGTTAAACCCTCTTCCTTCCCATATACGTTAAAAGGCACAGATAAATTAAAGCAAAATGTTTTCTATTATCCCTCTATTTTTACTTACCTAATATTTTCACAGCATAATGAGGACTTTCTAAGATAATTCCTTCTTCTGTATCAAACATAGGGTTATCTATTCCGGTCTTTGGAGGAATTTGGGCTAGTTTCTTAAGTCTCATGGAAGAATTAAGGTCAAGTTCTTGCTTTTTCCCTTCTTCCTCTCTCCTACGCCTCATGTCCTCCTGTTGTTGCCGAATACGCTCCAACTGTGCACTTCGACGTATTGGCATCATCCTGGTGCCCAAATCTCCAGGGCAGTCAACAGCCATCTCTCGGTGCTTCTGATGTTCCTCTGGTGATGCAAGATCAACATTTTTTACTTCGCTGTCTGATTCCTCTGTAACATGCCCATTCATATGGGATGTTGTCATGGTTATCTATAAAAACCTGTACCACTTTTTATAAATCAATTTTTCCTATAAGCCAATTCTCTTGATTCTGTAGTATAAAATCCATGTTACTTCAAAAAAAAAAAAAAAAAAAAGACCAAAAAAACTTCTCACATCACATAATAATGCTATGAAAAAGTATCCATGAAGGAAATCTAAGGGGAAAGATGGGGGAAAAAAAAGTATAAGAATTACAATATAAAAGCAGGTTTTTACATAGCCCACTTCTAAATCTCCATACAACACAGAAAATAATAAGTATATAATATTATTTTGCTATGTAGATTAAGTACTTTCACTTTACAGATAATGGTGAGCAAACCAAGATTCCCCCTCTCCCCCAAAAAGTCCCTTTCCAAGAATGTGAAACATACTATTCAATTTTAAAGCTAAGAAAAATGATATACAGTACTGGAAAGTTTAGAAAAGTAGGAAAGTAAAAAAATTTGGGGTACTAGTTTGGTACAGAACACGTTACTGGCTTCAAACATAAAAGGTGTTTTAATCATCTTTTAGTAGTTGTCTCAACACGGTACTTTATGCTCAACAATTAACATGAGATTGAAATAACTTATTAGTTAACTGCTAAAGAAATTGATGAACAATCAACCGATTTGGCATATAGCAGCCTTGTTTGTACCTTACTTGAAATACAAGCAGTATTCTGGGGGATAATTAATTCATTTTTAGGAGTTTTTGAGATGAAGAACATGCCCAACGAATAAGAAACTTCAATTAGCAGCTGAGGCAGCTACAAGACAAAACTACATTGAAACAAGGATTACATGGGTTATCAGTCTTTATAATTGATCCCATTTAAAAAAAAAAAAAAAAAAAAAGAATTGGACCGGATGCAGTGGCTCACGCCTGTAATCCCAGCACTTTGGGAGGCCAAGGCAGATGGATCACCTGAGGTCGGGAGTTCGAGACTAGCCTGGCCAACATGGTGAAACTCCGTCTCTACTAAGAAAAACACAAAAATTAGCCAGGCATGGTGGCGGGCGCCTGTAATCCCAGCTACTCAGAAGGCTGAGGCAGGAGAATCACTTGAACCCAGGAGGCAGAGGCAGCAGTGAGCTGAGATCACACTATTGCACTCTAGCATGGGTGACAAAGCGAGACTCCATCTCGGGGGGAAAAAAAAAAAGAATTGGGGTTAACGATACAAGAATTACAATGATTCATTTAGAGAAAATGATAGTATCTGTTTCCAAAAACTTTTGAGAGTCATACTGTACAGCAAAAAGATAACAGTAAGCAGGGAGATAAGAAAACTGAACTTTCAATCCTCTAGTGTTATGATTTAAGACCAGTCATTTTCTCTCTTTGACTCTCAGATTCACTTGGAAGCTTTATTTATAGGATTGACTGTTCTGAGTTTCACATGAGCTAATGTATACTTACATTGATTACCAGTATTAACTTGATTTTCCTATTTTAAAAATCTTTCAACATATTTTAGAAAATAAAAATATTTTACCAGATAACTCTGGCTTTTCATTGAGCTATTTCTCAGGCATACATAGGCAGGTTGTTTACATATGTGTAAACCCACACATTAAATCTAATTAGCCTTTTTTCACTCAAGAGCAATAATATTTACAATAATAAACCTACAACCTCCTTGAGTTGGGCATCACTTAAGTAAACAGGTTGGTTAGAGCACAATGCCAACTAAGCAAAAGCCAGGTTTTCAGATAATATTCCTAATACCAGCCAATCCTTTCTCAAACATCTTCGGTCATAATGCAAACAGGGACAGAAGACAAAATGCTTAATACAAACTCAACTAGGCTATCAGGAAAACCCCTAGTCCAACAATCAGGAAAATGGATGCCAGTTACATGAGTCAATTATTAAAACTACATTTGCACAAAATTTTTGGTAGATTTTTCTGTCTTTCATCCAAAGTTTGTCTTCTGTGATCTACACGTAAGTACCTTATTTACCATTAGATTGCCTTCTTTTTCATTAACATGACAGCTATTTGATTTATGTTAGGCAATTCTTAAGTTATGTTAGGCACTGATTACATGCAAATGCAAATTCAGCTTTTCAAATGTTTTCCTTACAAGTAAGCAGAAAAACTGTGTAGGAGTTACTACAGTGCTATGTTTAACTTTAAAAATCCAGGAGTGTACATATTTTCAGAAAATTAAAACTCTCAACCCTCTCTATAATAATTACTGGATATTAAAAATCAAATTTAATATTAAATGATATGTTTTTAACTTATATATATATAAATTATGATCTGAAATTTAAAACTCAGCTTAAAAGCTCTACATCTGTCTCCATACTCACTACCCTATGAGGGAAAATTAGAAGTCATGCAAGAGAGACCGGGCCAGATCATTCAAGGTCAAAATTCTCATGCTTGTACTATTTATTATCATACTTGTATATCTGGATCCAATTTTTGCTCTCAGAAAAATTTCTATAACCTGGTAGTAATCTGCTTTAAATTTGATTTTGGTTATCTCCCCAGGAATGTTCAGTCTCCTGGGAGAGAAAGCAAAGAAAATAAATGATTATTTTTCCTGAAACTCCTCAACAGATTCTAAATTTGTTAGAGAGAGGGGTCATGTCTTACTTTTACAGCTCCAGTGCTTAGCCTAATACATATCATAAGAAATGTCCAATAAACATCTGTTCAACTCAACTTGGTATGTCACAGACAATGAACTATAAAACTTGGTCTGTGGTAAAAGGTGATAGGAAACACTAAAAACATCAGGATACATTTCTTTGAGCTGGATTTCAAAGGGTAACTAAAAATTAGCCAGACAGCAGAAAGGTCTATTCCATGCAGACAGGCTCACATGACCAATAGGAAGGAAGAGTATGACAGAATGGCACTTTACGAAAACACAAGAGAATACGATAAAGCTGAATGGGACAATGGGAGCATGCTGTACATGAATAATGAAAAAACTGGAAAGGTAAGCAGGAAACCATACTGAGAAGAGTTTTAGATTTTTACCCTGAAAATAGTAACAATAATTAAAAGATTTTAAGCAGGGGATGACATGATCACATTCATTTTTATAGAAATATCACTCCTATTGGATAGAGACACAAAAAATCCTTAAAAAAAAAAAATCAATGAATCCAGGAGCTGGTTTTTTGAAAAGATCAACAAAATTGATAGAACACTAGGAAGACTAATAAAGAAGAAAAGAGAGAAGAATCAAATAGATGTAATAAAAAATGATAAAGGGGATATCACTACCGATCCCACAGAAATACAAACTACTATCAGAGAATACTATAAACACCTCTACACAAATAAACTAGAACATCTAGAAGAAATGGATACATTCCTGGACACATACATCCTCCCAAGACTAAACCAGGAAGAAGTTGAATCCCTGAATAGACCAATAACAGGCTCTGAAACTGAGGAAATAATTAATAGCCTACCAACCAAAAAAAGTCCAGGACCAGATGAATTCACAGCCGAATTCTACCAGAGGTATAAACAGGAGCTGGTACCATTCCTTCTGAAACTATTCCAAGCAACAGAAAAAGAGGGAATCCTCCCTAACTCATTTTATGAGGCCAGTATCATCCTGATACCAAAGCCTGGCAGAGACACAACAGAAAAAGAGAATTTTAGGCCAATATCCCTGATGAATATCAATGCAAAAATCCTCAATAAAATACTAGCAAACTGAATCCAGCAGCACATCAAAAAGCTTATCCACCACGATCAAGTGGGCTTCATCCCTGGAATGTAAGGGTGGTTCAACATATGCAAGTCAATAAACGTAATCCATCATATAAACAGAACCAAAGACAAAAACCACGATTATCTCACTAGATGCAGAAAAGGACTTCGACAAAATTCAACAGCCCTTCATGCTAAAAACTCTCAATAAACTAGGTATTGATGGGACGTAGCTCAAAATAATAAGAGCTATTTGTTACAAATCCACAGTCAATATCATACTGAATGGGCAAAAACTGGAAGCATTCCCTTTGAAAACTGGCACAAGACAGGGATGCCTTCTCTCAACACTCCTATTCAACACGGTGTTGGAAGTTCTGGCCAGGGCAATCAGGCAGGAGAAAGAAATAAAGGGTATTCAATTAGGAAAAGAAGTCAAATTGTCCCTGTTTGCAGATGACATGATTGTATATTTAGAAAACCCCGTCGTCTCAGCCCAAAATCTCCTTAAGCCGATAAGCAACTTCAGCAAAGTCTCAGGATACAAAATCAATGTGCAAAAATCACAAGCATTTCCATACACCAATAACAGACAGAGAGCCAAATCATGAGTGAACTCCCATTCACAATTGCTTCAAAGAGAATAAAATATCTAAGAATCCAACTTACAAGGGATGTGAAGGACCTCTTCAAGGAGAACTACAAACCACTGCTCCACAAAATAAAAGAGGACACAAACAAATGGAAGAACATTCCATGCTCATGGCTAGGAAGAATCAATATTGTGAAAATGGCCATACTGTCCAAGGTAATTTATAGATGCAATGCCATCCCCATCAAGCTACCAATGACTTTCTTCACAGAATTGGAAAAAATTACTTTAAAGTTCATATAGAACCAAAAAAGAGCCGGCACTGCCAAGACAATCCTAAGCCAAAAGAACAAAGCTGGAGGCATCATGCTACCTGACTTCAAACTATACTACAAGGCTACAGTAACCAAAACAGCATGGTACTGGTACCAAAACAGAGACATAGACCAATGGAACAGAACAGAGCCCTCAGAAATAATACCACACATCTACAACCATCTGATCTTTGACAAACCTGACAAAAACAAGAAATGGGGAAAGGATGCCCTATTTAATAAATGGTGCTGGGAAAACTGGCTAGTCATATGTAGAAAGCTGAAACTGATCCCTTCCTTATACCTTATACAAAAATTAATTCAAGATGGATAAAAGACTTAAATGTTAGACCCAAAACCATAAAAACTCTAGAAGAAAACCTAGGCAATACCATTCAGAACATAGACATGGGCAAAGACTTCATGACTAAAACACAAAAAGCAATGGCAACAAAAGCCAAAATTGACAAATGGGATCTAATTAAACTAAAGAGCTTCTGCACAGCAAAAAAAACTACCATCAGAGTGAACAGGCAACCTACAGAATGGGAGAAAATTTTTACAATCTATCCATCTGACAAAGGGCTAACATCCAGAATCTATAAAGAATTTAAACAAATTTACAAGAAAAAATCAAACAACCCCATCAAAAAGTGGGCAAAGGATATGAACAGACACTTCTCAAAAGAAGACATTCATGCAGCCAACAGACACATGAAAAAATGCTCATCATCACTGGCCATCAGAGAAATGCAAATCAAAACCACAATGAGATACCATCTCACACCAGTTAGAATGGTGACCATTAAAAAGTCAGGAAACAACAGGTGCTGGATAGGATGTGGAGAAATAGGAACACTTTTACACTGTTGGTGGGACTGTAAACTAGTTCAGCCATTGTGGAAGACCGTGTGGCGATTCCTCAAGGATCTAAAACTAGAAATACCAACTGACCCAGTCATCCCATTACTGGGTATATACCCAAAGGATTATAAATCATGCTGCTATAAAGACACATGCACATGTATGTTGATTGCAGCACTACTCACAATAGCAAAGACTTGGAACCAACCCAAATGTCCATCAATGATAGACTGGATTAAGAAAATGTGGCACATACACACCATGGAATACTATGCAGCCATAAAAAAAGATGAGCTCATGTCCTTTGTAGGCACATGGATGAAGCTGGAAATCACCATTCTGAGCAAACCATCACAAGGACAGAAAACCAAATACTGCATGTTCTCACTCATAGGTGGGAATTCAACAATGAGAACACATGGACGCAGGGTAGGGAACATCACACACTGGGGCCTGTCGTGGGGTAGGGGAAGCGGGGAGCGGGGAGGGATAGCATTAGGAGATATACCTAATGTAAATGACGAATTAATGGGTGCAGCACACCAACATGGCACATGTATATATATGTAACAAACCTGCATGTTGTGCACATGTACCCTAGAACTTAAACTATAACAAACAAAAAAAAGAAATATCACTCCTATTGAAGCGTAGAGGGCTGACTGAAGGGTGGCAATGAGAACAGACTGAAAGCACCTATTAGAAATGGGGTCCTCAACTAGGACAGTGAGAATGAAGAAGTTGTATTCAAGAAATATGAAGGTTACAGGCCAGGCATGGTGGCTCATGCCTGTAATTCCAGCATTTGAGGAGGCTGAGGCTGTGGATCACTTGAGACTAGCAGTTTGAGACCAGCCTGGGGGCAACATGGTAAAATCCCATCTCTACAAAATCATGCAAAAAAATTAAAAAATTATCCAGGCATAGTGGCTTGTGCCTGTAGTCCCAGCTACTCGGGAGGCTGAGGCATGAGAATCACTTGAACCTGTGAGGCAGAGGTTGCAGTGAGCCAAGGTCATGCCACTGCACTCCAGCCTGGGAGACAGAGCAAGACTCTGACTCAAAAAAAAAAAAAAAAAAGCAATATGTAGGTTACAGAATCAGTAGAACTTAGTGTCTATTTCAAATAGGAGGACAAAAAGTGAATAAAAGAGGTAAAGGAGGAGGAGGAGAAGGAAGTCGTAGGAGTAGGAATAGTAGTAGTAGTAGTAACAACTACAACTACAGCTAACATTTACTGAGCACTTATGTGCCCGCCAATACTGCAAGTACTTCACATAGTATTCACTCATTTATTCCTCATTACAGCTCCAGAAGTAGATCCAAATATGCCCATTTTCTAGATGAAAAATGAGGTTGGAAGTAGGCCTTAAGGACAAGATGGAGAAATAAGAAAGGGGCCATATGAACCAAAGGTGTGAAGATGAAAGGTGTGAAGGGAAAGTACAAATAAGGCTAGTCGAACTAAAAGAGTCAAGAGAGAAGTGGAAGATATGACTAGAAAGTTTGATTGGGTCCATCTTATGAAAGGTCTTAAATATAAATCCTTAATTCTGTAGAATAAGAGAATCATCAAAGATTTCAAAAAGAGGAGTGATATGTACACAAATTTAATTATTTACCCCTGGCTAGATACTATGGTTGAGACAAAATCTTTGACCATTATTCTTTTTTTTTTTTTTTTTTTTTGAGACAGAGTCTCACTCTGTCATCCAGGCTAGAGTGCAATGGCATGATCTGAGCTCACTGCAACCTCCACCTCCCAGGTTCAAATGATTCTCCTCCCTCAGCCTTCTGAGTAGCTGAGATTTCAGGTGCCCACCACCATGCCCAGCTAATTTTTGTATTTTTAGTAGAGATGGGGCTTCACCATGTTGGCCAGGCTGGTCTCAACCTCCTGACCTCGTGATCCGCCAGCCTCGGCCTCCCAAAGTGCTGGAATTACAGGCGTGAGCCACCGCACCTGGCTGACTATTATTCTATCTATCTATCAGAATTTCCCATAAGAATCTAGAAATACCTCCAAAATTAAACTCATATTTCCCTTTAATCTCCTCCTATTCTCTTTAATCCTCTCCCTGTTTTCAATTCTAACTAATGTTACTATATCCATCCAGTCACCCAAGACAGCATGTTTAAGAGAACAGCCTCCAGAATCAGACTGCCTAGGATCTAATCTTTGCCTACTCTTTTAAGTCTGAGCTCAAATACATTGTCCTCTGGAATCCTATAATCCCTGTCACATTCTTGTTGAAGCTGGACTACTGCTATTTATATCTCTGTCTTTCTATCTCATCAGACTAGAAGCACCTTGAAGTCAGGAACCAGGCTGACCCATCTCTGGATCCATAACATTGCCCAGCAGAAGGCCAAACAACAGAAGGCTTCAGAATACGAACCTAGGCAATGTAACTCCAGAACCATCACTCTTAACCACTATCCCTGGCTTAGTAGGTAGATGACAATGAAACTAAATATGATGGAGAATACAGGAGAATCAGATAGAAGTAAAGTCAAGGGAAATTGGCCAGGATCTGTCTTGTTCACCTCTATAGCCATGATACCTGGTAAGTGGTTCGCTTAATTAAGTATATGAGGAAACCACTCCTCTGTTCAGAACTTCTGATGGCTTTCACATTACCTAGAGAATAAAGTCCAAACTCGCAAAATGAATCCAAGATTTCTAGCTCTATCTTTTACTACTCACCTGCATGAGCCTTCTGATTTACCTTCCTCATTTGTGTCTATCCCATCTTTCTGCCCAAATGACTAGTGAACTACTTTTCCGTTGATTTCTACCTTCAAGACCTCCCTCAAGTCCCTAAATCTACAAGAAATCTTTGCAGACTACCTTGTTAAATAATTACTTCACCATTTAACACTCCAAAAACTCTATAATGCTCACAAGTTAATTTAATGAAGGCAAGGAAAGATCCTTAAGTTCTTTCAGAATTAAAGAAACATTATACGGTATCCTGTAGTTTTAGCATCAAGTTTACAATTTTTAAGCAGGCACTCTACTAATACTATAGCTCATACATGTAGTCTATACACATTATAAAAGTGAAAAAGTCCTCCCAGTCCAAAGCAATTGCACTCATCCTCTCTTAAAAACAAACAAACAAACAAACAAACAAACAAAAACCGGCCTTTGACAATTCAGAAGCTGGTAAATGACTGAACTAGAGCATTACCTCATTGTGTGTAAATAACAGGCCATCTTATGAAGACAGCAGAGTTACCAGTAACTGGCCCTAATTCTTTTCTTCTCAACTTTCCAATTATAAGTTTAAAAAAAAAAGAAATAAGAAAGAAAGAAAGCTTCAAAGGACTACATTTCAAATTCTCATCAGAATCCCTGTTCCCTAATTCTAGGAAAATGAACACAAATACAAAAATCTGTACATTGTCCACAAAGCAAGAAAAATTTTCAGGCTGGCATGCCAAAGCTGTTTCAATTATAACCTCAAACTAGTAAGGGAGAAAGCGTTTTAGTTGCGGGAGAAGGGGGCAAAGGAAAGCTAAATAAGCTTCACAACAAGTGCAAATGATTGAGACTAGAGGGACTGAAATAGTCTAAAGGGTACAGTCCCACTGAAAAGGGTACCAACAAATAGAACCATCTGTTTAAGAGCTGAGAATCAAGACAGGTCAGCAGAAATCCAACTTCCTATATTATCAGTATCTTAATTTTTAGGCAGAGGAAAATGGAAGAGATATACTTCATACGCATAACCATGTTCAGTCTATACTAGTGTCCAGAACTCTAGAATTTTTTGAATTCATCCTTCCCCTCTTTCTCCAGCAAGTAATGCCCTTTGACCAGCAGCTGGGAAGTCTCATTTTAAGTGATCAGCATTCCTCTGACATTCTAAGAAGTTAAACTATTTGTTTCCATAGAAACAGCTTTGTCAGCTAACACAGGATTCAAGCCAAGAAAAGTGAAAAGAACTTACATTATGCAAACTGGAAAAACCTTTTCTACTGTCCTTTTAGTTTCTCTTCTCTGGTTTTTCACAAAACTCAGGCTTTCTTATTCTATGAAAAAGAAAAATGAGACAATTGATCAAATGTAAATGTCTGCAGTGTTTTTGAGGGGGTAAAGGAGAAAGAGAAAGACTAATTCAATATGATAACCAATTCTGTCTGCAGATAGCTAGGATTTCTCAGTAAGAAATCATAAAAATGCACCACAACCCCTGTATCTAATGGATATCAATTTAAAAATCTATGTTGTTGCATATTACTGCCCTTAGGAATATCAAATGGAAACTTTCCAATAACACATTGGAAACAGTCTGCCAATTCCTCAAAAGGCTAAACATAGAGTTACCGTATCAGCAATTCTACTCCTATGTATAAACCAACAGAAAAAAAAACATACATCTACATACACACACACACACAAAACCTTGTACAAAAATATTCATAGCAGCAGTATTTATAATAGCAAAAAAGTAGGAAAAACCCAAATGTTCAACTGATGAATTTATTAAAAGTGGTATAATCCTACATGAAACATTACTGGAAAATAAAAATGAAGTAGTGATACATGCTACAACATAGATTAACCCTGCAAACAGGATTTAAAGGAGCCAGCATCAAAGAACCTCATACTGTATGA
Source organism: Theropithecus gelada (assembly GCF_003255815.1). NCBI lineage: Eukaryota > Metazoa > Chordata > Mammalia > Primates > Cercopithecidae > Theropithecus > Theropithecus gelada. Next base: position 68,644,258 of record NC_037675.1, on the reverse strand, counting down.
TTCTATTTATGAAATATCCAGAAGAGGCAAATATAGAGAGACAAAAAGTAGATCGGCGGTTGCCTAAAACTGGGGGTGAATGGGTGGGATAATTATGGCCAAGGCATGCAGGTTTCTCTTGGGGGATGATGCAAATTAACTGCGCTGATGGTTGTACAACTCTAAATATACTAAAATCCATTGAATTTGCACACTTGGATGTGTCAGAGGCATTTGAACCAGAGCAACTCCATCTTGAATAGGGGCTGGGTAACCTACTGGGCTGCATTCCCAGGAGGTTAGGCATTCTAAGTCACAGGATGAGACAGGAGGTCAACACAAAGTCAGGTCACAAAGGCCCTGCTGACAAAACAGGTTGAGGTAAAGAAGCCAGGCAAATCCCACCAAAACCAAGATAGCCATGAAAGTGACCTCCGGTAGTGCTCACTGCTCATTATATGCTAATTATAATGCGTTATCATGGTAAAAGACGCTCCTGCCAGTGCCATGACAGTTTAAAAATGCCACAGCAATGTGAGGAAGTTACCCTACATGATCTAAAAAGGGGAGGAATCCTCAGTTCCACGAATTGCTTACCCCCTTCCCAGAAAACTCATGAATCCACCCCTCACTCAGCATATAATCAAGAAGTAACATGTCGGTGTTCTGCCTATGGAGTAGCCATTTTTTCATTCCTTTACTGTCTTAATAAACTTGCTTTCACTTTACTCTATGGACTTGCCCCAAATTCTTTCTCATGCAAGATTCAAGAACCCTCTCTGGGATCTGGATCGGGAACCCTTTCTGGTAACAGAGGAATTGTATAGTATGAGAGTTCTACCTCAATAATGCTGTTTTAAAAATACACAATGAAATAACACTACAAACAAGAAAATGGCTAAAATTAAAAAGTGGTAATATTAAGCACTGGAAAGAATGTGAAGGAAGGGGAACCCCTATACAATGCTGATGAGAATGTAAAATTGTAGAGTCTCGCAGTTTCTTAAAAAGTTAAACATATAGTTTCCATATAACTGAGACATTCCACACAAGAGAAAGAAATAAACATATTTTTATCTGTAAAAATCACAAAGAAATATTTGTAATAAGTATGCATAGGAGCAATATTAATAATAGTCTAAAACCATACACTATCTTTCAGCTGGGAATAGATAAAAAATGGAATACAATGGATAAAATGAAATAAAATGGATAAACAAAAAATACAATAAGAAAGGACAGGCCGGGCGCGGTGGCTCAAGCCTGTAATCCCAGCACTTTGGGAGGCCGAGACGGGCGGATCACAAGGTCAGGAGATCGAGACCATCCTGGCTAACACGGCGAAACCCCGTCTCTACTAAAAACACAAAAAAATTAGCCGGGCGAGGTGGCGGCGCCTGTGGTCCCAGCTACTTGGGAGGCTGAGGCAGGAGAATGGCGGGAACCCGGGAGGCGGAGCTTGCAGTGAGCTGAGATCTGGCCACTGCACTCCAGCCTGGGCGACAGAGCGAGACTCCGTCTCAAAAAAAAAAAAAAAAAGAAAGGACAAATTACTGACATATCCAACAACACGGACAGTCTCAAAAACACAATGCCAGACACAAGAGTATGAGTCCATTTGTGCAAAATTTCTAGAAAATGCAAAACTAGTGCTACTACAAAAAGCAGTTTGGTGGTTTCCTGGAGATGGAAGCAGATGCTGACTGAAAAAGGCAAGGAGGAAATTTTTTCATGTGATAAAAACACCCTAATATTAGATTTCAGTGATAGTCTGCATGACTATATAAATTTACTAAAACTGTCCCCATAAACCCTAAATCTTATAAAATATAAATTATACCTCAATAAACCCACTTTGAAAATTCATTAAATTGAACACTTAAAATTACTGAATTTTACTGGGCACAGTGGCTCATGCCTGTAATCCCGGCACTTTGGGAGGCCAAGGTAGGTGGATTACCTGAGATCAGCAGTTCGAGACCAGCCTGGCCAACATGGTGAAACCCCATCTCTACTAATACAAAAATTAGCCAGGCGTGGTGGTGCATGCCTGTAATCCCAGCTACTTGGGAGGGTGAGGCAGGAGAATCGCTTGATTGCGCCATTGCACTCCAGCCTGGGCAACAAGAGTGAAATTCCATCTCAAAAAAAAAAAAAATTACTGAATTTTAATTGAAGTTATACCTATTCAGCTGGTTTTAAAAGAAACACAAAACCTCAAATTATACACTTAAAATGACATCTTGCTGCATGTAAATTATATCTCAAAGAAACCAAATTTATTTTTATGTATTTATTTATTTATTTGTTTGAGACAGGGTCTTGCTCTGTGAACCAGGCTGGAGTGCAGTGGCATGATCTTGGCTCACTGCAGCCTCTGCCTCCCCAGGCTCAAGTGATCCCCCGCTTCACCCTCCTGAGTAGGTGGGTACAGGAATGGGCCACCACGCCTGGCTAATTTTGTAGTTTTAGTAGAGACAGGGTTTCACCATGTTGGTCAGGCTGGTCTTGAACTCCTAGGCTCAAGTGATCTGTCCACCTCGGCCTCCCAAAATGCTGGGATTATAGGCATGAGCCACTGTGCCTGGCTAAGAAACGAAGTTTTTTAAAAAGATAACTGTATATTCCAAAAACAAGTCATATACTGACATCACATAAAAGACTATTTACTTGGTAACTGTTTAACTCCTTGTATGAATTTAAGTTTCCAACAATGAATGACCTATCTTTACAGAAGAAACTTAGCTATGTCCAAAACTAAGTAAATACAAGTCAAAACTGAAATATTTCAGCTGGGCGAGGTGACTCACGCCTATAATCCCAACACTTTGGGAGGCCAAGGCATGTGGATGGATCACTTGAGGTCAGCAGTTTGAGACCAGCCTGGCCAACATGGTGAAACCCTGTCTCTACTAAAAATACAAAAATTAGCCAGACATGGTGGCAGACACCTGTAATCCCAGCTACTCGGGAGGCTGAGGCATGAGAATTGCCTGAACCCAGGAGGCAGAGGCTGCAGTGAGCTGAGATCATGCCACTGCACTTCAGCCTGGGCAACATATTGAGACTCCTTCTCAAAAAAAGTTGAAATATTTGAGTTACTCATGCAGTGGATTAGCTCTGAAATTATTATTCAGTAAAAAAGGCACAACTTAAACAAAAATAAAGTCCCCAAGATCTAACTGAAAAACGAGTTCCCACATTACAGAACTAAAAAGACTTTTAAATAAATATATATTTCTTTAATTTTAAACATATATTCAAAATAAACTGAACTTGTTTAAGTCAATGGGCACAATACAAAAGAAGTTTTTACACCAGGGATGGCGGCTTACACTTGTAATCCCAACACTTTGGGAAATAGAGACAGGAGTATCACTGAGACCAGGAGTTTGAGACCAGCGTTGGCAACATAGTGAGACCTCGTCTCTACAAAAAAATAAATAATATTTTTACAGATTTAAAAACAAAAAGTTGTTGGTTTTTTTTTTTGAGATGGAGTCTCGCTCTGTCGCCCATGCTGGAGTGCAGTGGTGTGATCTTGGCTCACTGCAACCTCTGCCTCCCGGGTTCAAGCGATTCTCCTTCCTCAGCCTCCCAAGTAGCTGGAACTACAGACACGTGCCACCACGCCTGGCTAATTTTGTGTATTTTCAGTAGACATGGGGTTTCCCCGTGTTAGCCAGGACAGTCTCGATCTCCTGACCTCATGGTCTGCCTGCCTCGGCTTCCCAAAGTGCTGGGATTACAGGCATGAGCCACTGCAGCCGGCCAAAAAACAAAGTTTTTTAATGGACAGATAAAATCCTTTAAATTACAAGACCAAGTGCAAATGTCCTGGTTTTACTTTTTTCTTTTCTTTTCTTTTTTTTTTTTTTTTTGAGATAGAGTCTCACTCTGTAACCCAGGCTGGAGTGCAGTGGTGCAATTTTGGCTCACCCCAATCGCCACCTCCCGGGTTCAAGTGATTCTCATGCCTCAGCCTCCAGAGCATCTGGGATTACAGGTGCATGTCACTGCACCCGGTTAATTTTTGTATTTTTAGTTGAGACAGTTTTACCATGTTGGCCAGACTGGTCTTGAACTTATGATCTCAGCTGATCCGCCTGCCTTGGCCTCCCAAAGTGCTGGGATTACAGGCATGAGCCACTGTACTGGCCTTTTTATTTTTCTTTTAAATAGAGATAGGGTCTTGCTCTGTTGTCCAGGCTGGAGTGCAATGGCATAATCATAGCTCACTGTAGCCTCAAACTCCTGGCTCATGCAACCCTCTCACTTCAGCCTCCTGTGTAGCTGGAACTACAGGCACACACCACCATGTCCAGCTACTTTTTGCTTGTTTTCTTAGAGATGGGGTCTCAGTATGTTGCCCAGTCTGGTCTTGAACTCCTTGGCTCAAGAGTCCTCCCATCTCAGCCTCCCGAATCACTGAGATTATAGGCATGAGTCACCATGCCCAGGCTCTTGGTTTACTATTTAGTGGAACACCCTAACAAGTCCTATAATAAAAGGCATTTCTAAAATTCCACATAGTTCATGGTTTGAGTTTCTGATCGAACTACCTTCATTTATCATCCAGATAACTGCATTCCAAAGAAACAACTGGCATTTTCATAGCTTAAAATCTAACTGTATTTAGAATATACTATACCAGACAAAATTTGTAAGGAATGGAAGCAAAATCCCAATTTAAAAAATCTTCAAAGTAAAAACCCAATAAGATTTCAAAGGGGAATAAAGAGTAACATATATTATAACTTAAAACCACATGAATCATCTGCCCTCATGGACAGAAAAAAAAAAATATGATTCCTGACAATTCTGTTGGATATCAATAAGGCAGTATAATTAGCTTAGAAGATACATCTTTCTCAGGTGTAAACTTGAAGAGACTTACCAGCTTTTGCATTTCTGGCAAAAAGTATATATATAACACATCTGTAACTGAAAGATTTAGTTTACAAGTTCCTATTCTCAACCCATGATTCTAGGCCATACAATGGCTTTGGGATAAAAATTAAAACAAGGTAATGTAGACAAAAGAGCTGGAAGAAAACACTGTTGCATTTACAATTTACTAACCATCTACTCTAAATCTACTCTATACTGTAACCAGAGTTGACCAGGAGAAAACGTTAAGTAGAGTGGTCAATAAAGACAATGTTTTAATACCTTACACATGGCAGAATAAAGGGAAGCAGCAGAAGGAATGAAAAGTGATCACTTCAAACAATGGCTATTTTAAAGAACGATTTCCCAGGATTTGGAGACCAGGAGCCAAACAGAATTCTAAAACACTAAGTATGTCAACTGAGTCTGGGAGAATTATGGAACCTTAAAATAGGAAAATGCACAGAATAAGGTCTCTGGATTCGAGGCGGGGATAGGGATAAGAATTGGAAAAGAGACAATAAATTCTATTTTTCAATTATTGCATTTATACTGGGAGTTTTAGCAGGTTGTTAACTGCTAGACAGGACACAAAAGGGATAGGCTAGAAGGGCAAATTTATAAATAATTTACATATTCATATCTTACATCTGTAAAATGCTTTTATTTTTACAGCCTATTTCAAGTATATAACCTCATTTGATCTCTCCAATTGCCCTGAAAGGGCAAGGTCAGATATCTGTTTTCCACATATGTAGGTACTGAAAGTTAAGTCACAGCTAGAAACAATAGAACATTAACTAAAATTCAGATGAGTAAATCCTAATGTGCATCCACAGTGCTGTGTTAGTTACATGTCTGGAAGATACTATGCTGACTACATGCTTCCTTCAAAATCACAAAATTTTTTTTGCCTTTAAAATATGATCAGAGAAAATTTACCTTTTCCCTTCAACTGACTGCTTCATAAAATAAATTTTAACACAATCATTAATTTCACTGTTACATATGCTAACAGACTACAAGTTTATTGTAGTACCTGATTGTGGTAACAAGATATCTATTGCTCAAAGTACTTAGAAAACCTCAGTTTACCAAGCAGCAAAGGCAATCGAGTAAAGAAATGGTAGATATGTGTGTGAATGTTCCTACTACATAAGTAAAGTGATACCAACATTCCAGTTTCCTACAACAATATAACACATTTTATTCTCTATTCTGCATTGCTCCAATTTCATTATGTGCTGGCAAAGTGAGCCACATGTCATAACTTGACAGACTGTTTTTAATAATATTAATTTATAGCTTAAAAATGAATATCCTAAAAATATAATAGACTAACTCCTGTTACACAAATTGGCTATCCTCCTGGGGTAAAATTTAAGTATTTTCAAAATCATAACTGTAATACCTCTATAAACATACTTAAAACTAAACCAACTCCCATCAATTCTACCTCTGCATCTCACATACACTCTTAGCTTCTCCCTTCTCATGCCACTACCTTAAATTATACTATACATTATCTCTTCCATGGGTTTTTCTATGAGTGTCTTAACTTTTCTATGAGTTTCTCTCCAACCTCAGTCTTTCTAGTTGCCAATCATTTTACACAATATTGCCAGATTAACTTTCCTGAAGCACTCCTACCACCACAACAGTGTCCCTTTTCAAGTTTTGTCTTTTCTTTAAGCTATTGTTTACTGAGAATTTACCATGTACCATTCATTCACTACGCCAAGCACCTGACATACACTATCTCATTTAACCCTCACAACAGTCTCCTTGTTCAATTTTGCACCTTAACTTAGCAAAATAAATAACTTGTCCAATGTCAAAAGCTAAATGGCACAGCTAGGGCCTGGAGTCTGTTTGACTCCAGGTCATTTTAACAACTATTCTGGAGAACACCTTAGCCTGACATTCATATGGCTCCACTTGACTTAGTCCCAGATTACTTTTTCCACTTTCTTTCTCCCTCCCCTGTCTTCTGAATCAAACTACTTGCTGTTTCCCATATAAGCCCTGCAATTTCCCACTTCCTTTGGGAAGTGCCCAAATTCCCAAAGGAAGTTTACTAATTTAATAGTCAACTCTTACAGCACTTACTTTGTGTACTGCTTATATTTTGTCATTAAACTTTGACATACTGCTTATATTTTTGACATCTTGTTTCTTATACCAAGAAAAAATCCTCTCTTCAACTTTTTATCTGTTAAGATTTTCCTCTTCCATCAAGTATCCTATGAAATCTTAATTTTGCCTGCTCCCTCTCTCCTCTACAAACTACCCTTCTAGAGTACTTAATCTATGCCTTTGCTGTAGCATTTACTGTCTACCATGAAATCAGAATGTTTCTTAATTGCAAGCCCCGAGGCAGAGTGTGTAACTCATATTTGATGAGTTCGTAACATATAAAATATGTTGTGCTATATACAAATATTTTTTGAATGAAAATCTTTTTAATTTTTTTGACCAAAGAACTACTTATTGGGAGAGAGGAGGGTTGTGCCTTCTTACCATGAATGTCCTCCCATCCAAGTACTAACCAGGCCTGACCCTGCTTAGCTTCCAAGATCAGACAAGATCAGGTACAGTCAGGGTGGTATGGCCACAGAGGAATGTCCTCATTCTTAATTTTACAAATACAGTTAAATCAATATGGATTGCTGGAAGATGGAGAGCTGGCACTTAAACCCAAAATTCACCCTAAGAACGGAGTATCACTTATCAGAGAGATGCATAAGAGACTGTGTTCTGGTCATTCTTCTATTAAACTAATACTTTCCTTTAAATAAATGAGGAAGAGCAATAGTTTCTGTTTAAATCTCTCTACTGGTGACAATGTTTCCAAGACTGGAAAAACTACAAATTCTAGTAGAATGAAGAAATAATAAACAGAAAGTTAAAGTAGAAGAACCTTCAGACAAATACATTTACAAAATACATATATTCTTTATTTATTATTATTTTTCCTTAGATGGGATCTGCCTGTTACCCGGGCTGAAGTGCAGTAGCACAATCATAGCTCACAGCAGCCTCAAACTCCGGGGCTCAAGCAATCCTCCTGCTTCAGTCTCCCAAGCAGCTGGGACTACAGGTGCATGCCACCATGTCTGGCTAATTTTATTTTTTGTATAGATGGAGTCTTCCTATGTTGCCCAGGCTGGTCTCAAATTCCTGGGCAAAGGGATCCTCCTGCCTCAGCCTCTCAGGGCGCTAGGATTAGGCATAAGTCGGCATGCATGCAAGCATTCATTTATTTATTTAGAGACAGTCTTTCTCTGTTGCCCAAGCTGGAGTGTAGTGGCTCAATCTTGGCTCACTGAAACCTCAGCCTCCTGAGTTCAAGCAATTCTCCTGCCTCAGCCTCCTGAGTAACTGGGATTACAGGCGCCCGGCACCACACCTTTTTATATTTTTAGTAGAGATGGGGTTTCACCATGTTGGCCAGGCTGGTCTCAAAGTCCTAACCTCAAGTGATCCGTCCGCCTTGGCCTCCCAAAGTGCTGGGATTACAGATGTGAGCCACTGTGCCTGGCTAATTTTAACATTGTCATAAATGGTACCCTGGATGTTCTATGTATGTATATACAACATATACATATGCCCTATTTCTATACATGTATACCCTGTTTCTGTTTGCTATATTTTAATTTTTACTTTAGCCCAAAGTGAATGAAAGTAAAAAATAATAACACTCTTTTTAAGAGTTCAAGACCAGCCTGGGCAAGATAGTGAGACCCCACTTCTACATAAAGTACAAAATATAGGCAGTTGTGGTGGTGTGTGCCTGTAGTCCCAGCTACTTGGGAGCCTTAGGCAGGAGGCTCTGAGAGCCCTGTACAGTGCTATTTATGTTCATATCAGAAACTCAATACCTGCTGCATTAATTTTCTTTTTTAAGACAAGGTCTCACTTTGTCACCTAGGCTGGAGTGCAGTGGCACAATTTGGCTCACTGCAACCTCGACCTCCCAGGTTTAAGCAATCCTCCTGCCTCAAACCCCCAAGCAGCTGGGACTACAGGCACCCACTGCCACAGCCAGCTAAGTTTTTGTATTTGTGGTAGAGATGGGGTTTCATCACGTTGCCCAGACTGGTCTCGAACTCCTGAGCTCATGTGATCCACTCGCCTTGGGCTCCCAAAGTGCTAGAATTACAGGTGTGAGCCACAGCACCTGGCCTATTATCAAATTTTTATGGATGAGTACCTTATCTTCTCAACTAGACTGCAAATATTCTACAGACTTCCAATCTACTGGTAGTGGCTCTGGGAACCCTGCACACTATCCTGCTATCTACGTATGCTCATATTAGAAACTCAGTATGTGCTGCATTAAATTTGAATATTTAAAAGCTAGATAAGACAGGAAGAGAAAAACCACACCTACCTATTGCCAAACATTTAATAACTCGAGAGAGATTTTTCCCAAATTCTTTAATGATAATCAGGATGAAATAGTTAAGAAATGATGCAAATAATCACTACCTTGGTGACAGCAATATTTTTACACACTCCATATAAGGGGCCCCTAATATACAACTTTTGTGTTGCATAGGTGTTGTACGTATAGTAGTGTAACACAAAATTATGTGTGTATAATTTTTTTAAAAAAGCAAACAGTTCCATAAAACCTACTATGAAGAACAATTCAATGTCTCACATGAGTTCTGCCTAGAGACCACTTTTAACTCTTTGTTTCTTAAACTTACCTTCATATTTCTAGTAACGTGTACAGAAATAGGATGTATGTTATATATACATACATATATACATATATAAAATACGTGTGTATATTCTATATATACATACATGCTATTTCTTTTGGTTTTCTTTTCAGTTATCTGCTGACCATTTATTATGGAAGATGAATATTTAGCTCTCTCTCATAGTACATTTCCCTCTCCCTACAAGTTGTGTCTCACTTTTTATTTAAATCACTAATATATCCTGTGAAAGTAAAGTAAGTATCAGGACCCCAAAATCACTAAGCCAAGGGAAAAGTCAAGCTGGGAACTATGTCAGACAAACCTGTCTCCTGGTTTTTTCCTAAATAAGATAGCTACAAGGATAAAAAGCTACATACCTCCCTCAACATTTGCCCACAAGGAAATTCCTTGTGGATAAAGGATAAACAGAACTCAGTCATCCGTCTGAGGTTCACCTGAGACAAATGTGTATCTGCTTCCTCTACCCTACTGTTTATGTAAAAACGCAGATTCACTGGGCCAGACTAAACCATGTATTCAGTGAAAGACTGATCAAGGACTTGAAAGAATGCAACCATTTGTCTCTTATCTACTTATTACCCACACTAACTCTTATCAACTGGAAGCCCCCGCCTCAAGTTGTTCCGCCTTCCTGGATCAAACCATGTCTCATGTCTCCCTAAAACGTATTAAAAAAAAGTTGTGCCCCAATCACCTTAGGCACCTGTCGTCAGGACCTCCTGAGGCTGTGTCACAGGTGCATCCTTAGCCTTGGCAAAATAAACTTTCTAAATCGACTGAGACCTGTCAGATATCTTGGGTTCACAATCCGCACATTCTTTGGGTAAAAGAATCAATATATTTTTAAATGTATACATTCAAACAAATCAGGTAACCTATCAGTTTCAAGAGTGTGTGTGTGTGTGTGTGTCAATAGTTTCTGGAACCCTTCATTCTCCTACTCTACGTTAGATTTTTTTCTTTCTGCCCACATCCACTCATCATCCTTCTCCATCTGCTCCATGTCCTAGAAGGCTGACTCTATAGACTGCATTACCTATATTCTCTTGTCCTCCGGCTTCCAGTCGATGCAAATTAACCACTGGGGAAGAAGGAAAGATTGGATGGGTTCTGTATTCTTTCAGCTTCCTCTTATTGTTTAGCATAGGTTATGTTCCTCTAAGGTCACAATTCACATCAGGTGGCCCCACTTATACAGCTACAGCTCTGGTAAATTCCAGTATCAACTCCCTCTTGCTCCCTCAGTCCTAGGTTTAGTGGGCTTCTTGCTGTTAAGCCTTGGGGTGCTTCACCATCCCTTGTTAATTCACTTATCCCCGCCCACTTGAGAGCAGGCCTTTCATTAAACTCTCTTACATTACCGGGGATGATTTTGCCATTGTTTCCTGCATAGAATCTGACAGAACCATGTTCCAACTAAACTCTCTAAATGTGTAGCACTTACAGCCATCATCATTCCTTCATCCTGACCCTGGAAAATTCCCCTCACCTCTCTCCTCTTTCTTCATCTACTCCCCTCTTCCTGGGAGTCCTCCAATAGCTTCCTGAGAAAGGGTACAAGGAGGTAAATTTTCTGATACCTTGATTTACTTGGCACCAGGGCAGATTACATCCGCTTTGAGGACCACATATTCTTTTGCTTCTTTGCCTCCAACCTAAATTTCTCACAGCTTCTTCTGGTTCTGCCTTTTTGTTGTTCTCCCCAAGGAAATATTTACAGTAAGAGTGACCCTGTTCTTCCAGTTAGAGTAGGGGGAAAAACACCACAGCATAAATACATAAAAATTGCTACTTTGGTATAAGGGATTTTTTTGTCTTTTTGGTATAAGGTTATGTGTATCTGTGTAAGTGAACAATGATATCCGGTGTTGGGAACGACACAGAAAAACAGACATTGTGGACTGCTGCCTCTATAAAACAGTACAATGTTTTTGAAGGGTAATTTTGCATTATCTACCAAAATTTAAAAATAAACCTTTGGGCTGGGTGCGGTGGCTCATGCCTGTAATCCTAGCACTTTGAGAGGCCAAGGCGGGTGAATCAGCTGAGGTCAGAAGTTTGAGATTAGCCTGGCCAACATGGTGAAACCTCGTCTCTACTGAAAATACAAAAATTAGCTGGGTGTGGTGGTGGGTGCCTGTAATCTTAGCTGCTCGGGAGGCAGAGGCAAGAGAACTGCTGGAACCCGGGAGATGGAAGGTGCAGTGAGCTGAGATTGTGCCATTGCACTCCAGCCCGGGCCAACAACAGCAAGACTCTGTCTCAAAAACAAACAAACAAACAAACAAACAAATATTTGATTTATCTATCCCTCTTCCAGAAATTTATCCTACACTATGTATTTCTATAAGGATGTCCACTGTCACATTATTTGTATGGGTAGAGTATCCCAAATCTAAATATCCAAAATTCAGAATGCTCCAAACTCCAAAAGTACAGTATGGGGGTGCCTAAATGCCCATCAGTAGAAAAACTGAATTGTAGTAAAATCCATATAATGGAATACTGTGAAGCTGTTAAGAGTTACACTGTCAAACAAGAAAGATACTAGCCACACGTCGATAGTGAGCACTTGAAATGTGGCTAGAGTAACTGAATTTTAAGTTTTATTTAATTTTAATTAATTTAAATTTAAAAACCTACTTGATCCATTATTAGAAAACTTGTACATATTTTTGGAACAATTTGGGTATGTGAAACTACTTTTTCAGCTGTAAACTTAATAAAATCTAAATACAGTTCAAGTATTTCTAATGAAAATTTATTCTAATTGAGACACATCATGAGTATAAAATATATAATGAATTTCAAAGATTCAGTATTTAAAAAAAGATGTAGGCCAGGCCGGTGGCTCACGCCTGTAATCCCAGCATTTTGGGAGGCTGAAGCAGGCAGATCATTTAAGGTCAGGAGTTCGAGATCAGCTTGGCCAACATGGTGAAACCCTGTCTGTACTAAAATACAAAATTTAGTCAGGTGTGGTGGTGCATGCCTGTAATCCCAGCTACTTGGGAAGCTGAGGCACGAGAATCGCTTGAATCTGGGAGGCAAATGTTGCAATGAGCCAAGATCATACCACTGCATTTCAGCCTGGGCAACAGAGCAAGACTCCATCTCAAAAAACAAACACAAAAGAAAACAAGAAAAAAGGATGTAAAGTATCTCATTTATTTATATTTACTACATGTTGAAATGTTAATAATTTTGATATATATTTATTGTATTAAAAAAATACACCGTTAAAATGAATTTCACGGTTTCTTTTTACCTTTTTTAAATATATAATACCCAGATTAGTCTCATCTTTTTACTTTTTAATGTGACTACTAGAGCATGAAGCTCTTTATGAACTGACATGAAACAAAGGCAAGTGAAAAAAGCAAGCTTTAGAGCAGTGTTTATATACCACACCATTTTTACAAATATACATAGAAGATATGTTTATAAAGTTATTAACAAAATATTCAGAAGAATATATACAATATTGTTTTCAACTAATATCTCTGATAAATGAGGATAACAGACCAAATAGTCCCTACTTTCCACTTCTGTACTGTTTGGATATCTTACAAAATATTCACACAAAAAAGTATGTGTTGCTTTTATAATTGAGGAAAAGACACAAAGATACCACTTTTCTGAAAACAAACAAATACTGAAACTTTAAATTACAATTACTTCTTAAAGTCTGTGGAAAATAGCAGCAGTTGGCCGGGCGCAGAGGCTCACAACTGTCTGTAATCCCAGCACTTTGGGAGGCCAAAGCAGGTGGATCACTTGAGGTCAGGAGTTCCAGAACAGCCTGGCCAATACAGTGAAACCCTGTCTCTACTAAAAACACAAAATTAGACGGGCATGGTGGCAGATGCCTGCAATCCCAGCTGCTAGGGAGGCTCAGGCAGGAGAATCATTTGAACCCTGGCGGGTGGGGGCAGAGGTTGCAGTGAGCCCAGATTGTGCTGTTGCACTACAGCCTGAGTGACAGAGCGAGTTTTGTTGTTTCTCAAAAACAAAACAAAACAAAACAAAACAGCAGGAACAAAACTCTTTCAAGAGTTCCAGAACCTTTAAACAAAGAAAAGTAATCGAAGTGTCATCTCTCAAGCCCTAAACAATTTCATAAGCAGTGCAACAATAAGAATTTCTAAATAAATCACTTATGTGATCATTAGGGTCATGACTCTTTAGTATTTAGGAATTTCTCTACCACAAATATAAAACATATATTACATTTTTTATTTTAATATGTAAGAAAGCAGTTTACCAAAGGAATAAAAGCAATAATTATATGAAGAATTCCAAAAGGGACTGCTAACACTTTAAAATATAATGTCAGGTTCATGATTCTGATTGTATTTATTCTTTCATCATGTAAATAACAACGACAAACTCTCAAAGAATCCTAATTACCAGACTCACATGGCTATTGCTTTGCTCTCAATGTACTCCATGTAGATTTTCTCCATTCCCTTTAATCAATTACCTTCCCTGAAAAATATGCCTGAAGTGGCAGGCTTCTAAAAATGCATTATAAGAGATTCGAACTTCCTTTTTGTTTTTGAGACGGAGTCTCACTCTGTTGCCAGGCTGGAGTACAGTGGCATGATCTCAGCTCACTGCAACCCGCGCCTCCCAGGTTCAAGTGATTCTCCTGCCTCAGCCTCCTGAGTAGCTGGGACTACAGGTGTGTGCCACCACACCCAGCTAATTTTTGTATTTTTAGTAGAGACGGGGTTTCACCATGTTTGCCAGGATGGTCTTGATCTCTTGACCTCGTGATCTGTCCACCTCGGCCTCCCAAAGTGATGGGATTACAGGCATGAGCCACTGCGCCTGGCCACAGAGTCCAACTTCTAACTTCAAGTGATTTACAGCTTACTAGAGAAAAAAGTATATTCCAAAGGTTACCAAATTAGTAGATGATTACCTCTATCTAGATTGCTTATTGGTATGCAAATCAAAAACACTGGCCATTAAAGGTGGGAGGAGGGGGGATAGTTTGCTTGTCACTGAAGAAATACCAAATAACCATTTCAGAGACTTATCAAAACTAATAAGGACTCATATCTGGTGCTATCTATAAATTAAACTGAAACAGTGACAATAGACAAGTAAGACTATATCAGTAGAAAAGGAAAACAGAAAAATCTGATAAGAAAGGAAGGCTAATGAGAATATAAATGTCAACAGGTTTAGAGTACAATTAACTTTTATTATTGTAGTACTGCTGACTGAGGGTATGAGTAATGCTCTGATTTTGACCAGACAGTCTTACAAGGGAGGAAAGCATATGAGGATATTCTTAGAAATAAGAAATAAGAATAAAAGGTCAATCTATAAGGTAACTATATTGCAAATCTAATACAAAAAAGTTAACTAAGCTAAAACTATCTTTTCATTCAACAAGGCAAGTACCGGCTTGGTACCAAAAATCTGGATAGCCACTGTCAAGAAAAAGGCTGCTGAGGCAGAGTCCTTATCCTTAAGAAACTTAAAGTCTAGTATAGGTATCATATAAGTAAACAAATAAAAAACCAATACAGTGCTATTTGGTAAATGCCACACTAGAACTGTAGAAAATGTCACAGGAGTTACTTGTAGAGGAAGAGCATCCTAAGAAAACTTGTAAAGGAGGGAAAGAATATAAGGCCCAAGAAAGACACGAAAGACATACATTACTCAAAATGAAAAAACAAAACAAAATATTAACACAAACACACTGACATCAGTAAAAGTAAACAAATGCTCTATCCAAGCCTAAGATTTTGAATCCCCATAATGAAAATGAACTCTAGAAACGATGTCTTTTTTTTTTTCTTTCTTTTTGAGACAGGCTCTCACTGTCGCCCAGACTGAAGAGCAGCAGCACAATCATGGCTCACCACAGCCTTGACTTCCTGGGCTTAGGTAAGCCTCCCACCTCAGCCTCCCAAGTAGCTGGGAGTACAGGAATGCACACCCAGCTAATATTTTTTATTTTTTGTAGGTACAGGGTCCCACTATGTTGTCCAGGAGGGTCTGGAACTCCTGGACTCAAGCAGTCCTCTTGGCTCGGTCTCCCAAAGTGCTGGGATTACAGGCGTAAGCTGCTGCGCCTGACCTATGTCATTTTTTTTTCAAGCTTATTTAAAAATGTGTAGTGAAAACCTACTGAAAAACACCCCAGAGTAATTCTTGAGTTCAAATAGAGAAACTGATAAAGCTGAACAGAATTTAATCTCACTACATAAGTAAACTGTTTAGGACAACAAATTGTTTTCTCCCATTTGACTTTCACTATTATTTCAGAGATTAGAAAGCTGACCTCAACATACAATTATAATTACTCATCATTAACTCAGACTACAACAACCAGGTCATACAGCTCCTATCTCTTATCTAACATTGAAAGAGTGCTTAATACTGTATATACTAACACTATGCCTACCATTCTTGATGTACCATCTCAATCCTCAAAATAAAACCTACTGAATTAAGCACTAACACCATCCCTATTCTGCAGATAAGGAATCAGGCTTTGATAAGTCGTTCATTGTCACACACAAGTCAAGAGAGTATTTCTGCAGACATCTGACTCTATAATCCGTAAAAGTACTGTAAGTCAGTGATAGTACTGTAACTGCACTGTAAAGCCTGTCAGTATGTGCCTATGGAAAAACAAGAAAAAGCCATCAGCAAATTAATACATTTATGGTTATGTCTTTGTAGAAAAAACTAATCAAGAACATGCGAAAGTGTTAGATTTCCTCCCAGTAAACACATTTATGGCCAACCTAGAATAAATGAAATTGTGTTTCAAATGTCAAATTATCTGTTTATGCGAGATGACTAGAATAGAACAGTCTCTAATATTTAGCTCACAGCAAGACTAAAGTTTAAACAAATAAATGATAAAAGTACAAACTGAAACCAAGCATCTAATATGTGCCATTCCGAGCTTTTTTTTTACTCTCAACACTGCTGATAACAAATGTGTGGGTCTTTTCCTCACATCAATTCTCTGGACACCGACTGGGTGTCCTACAGTTCAATTCCATTCTGACGCTATCTACCTGGAGTTAGAATCAGATCCCACCAGTTAATGGCTCAGTCCCAAAAGACTGCCCCGACTTCAGATGCCAACCACAAGTTTTGGGCCTCCCGTACTTCAGACCACCCAAATATTCATCAGGGGTTCCCATGACTTCCCTCCTCAGGTTCAAGAGTTTGCTACAGGCTGAGCACGGTGGCTCACTCCCATAATACCAACACTTTGGGAGGCCAAGGCTGGAGGATCGCTGGAGACCAGGAGTTTATGACTGGCCTGGGCAGCTCAGCAAGACCTCATCTGTACAAAAAATAAAAATAAAATTAGCTGGGTATGTTGGTGCACGCCTATTTGAGCCCAGGAGTTGAAGGCTGCAGTGAGCTATGATCGTGCCACTGCACTCCAGCCTGGGTGACAGAGCAAGACCCTTCCTGTCTTTAACAAAAACAAAAAAATAAATAAATAAAAATTATTTGCTTGAATGGCCCCAGAACTCAGAAAGGCACTTTACTTACTAGTACTGGTTTTTTATTATAAAGGATACAACTCAGGAATAGCCAAATAGAAGAGATGCAAAGAGCAAGGTTTAGGGGCGTGGGGTGGAGCTTCTCCAGTCAAACCAGCTTCCCTGCACCTTGAAATATTCACCAACCAGAATCTCTCCAAACACTGTCATTTAGGAGTTTCATTAGATGGGCATGATTAAATTACTGGCCACTGGTGACTGGCTATCTCTAGCCCCTCTTTGCCTTCCCAAAGGTTGAAGGTGGGGCCCCATGCCTTGGTCTTTCTGGCAACTAGCCCACTAACCTGAAGTTATCTAGGGGCCTGCCAAGAGCTGACTCACTGAAACAAAAGACGCTCTTATCACCCTCATTCAAACAAAAGACTCTCTTATCACTTCCATGCTTAAGAAAATTCCAAGGGATTTAGAAGCTGTAGGTCAGTTGTCAGGGACAAAGACCAAATATATATTTCTTATTGTATCACAGCCATATTAAGGGCTGAGATACTAAGACAAAAAGATACAACCCCCTACGCTACCCTTAAGGAACTTATTTACAATTTATAGGCTCAAAGTTCTTCACTTTAACTCAAGTACTTTTTTTTTTGACACAGGTTCTCGTTCTGTTGACCAGGCTGGAGTGCAATGCTGCCATCATGGTTCACTGCAGCCTCAACTCCCAGGCTCAAGAAATCCTCTCGCTTTAGCCTCCCGAGTAGCTGGGACTACAGGTGCACACCACCACGTCCAGCTAATTTTTGTGTTTTTTGTAGAGACGGGGTCCCACTATGTTGCCCAGGTTGGTCTCAAACTCCTGGGCTCAAGCAGTCCTCTTGTCTCGGCCTCCCAAAATATGGGGATTTCAGGCATGAGGCACTGTGCCCAGCCTCATGTACATTTTTAAACACTAGGTAAAGTAGAAAATGGCTTTCATCGAAAAGTTTCTAATCTGACCAAAAAGACAAAGTTAAGATAAGTTTTAAGGCAGGCTTATAGACAAAGCAGAAAAGCCAAGGGCTTTGGGATCAAATAAATTAATTCAAATCCTTTCTATCACTTATAATAGGACTATGGATAAAATATTAATCTCTCTGAGCCTCTATTTCCTCATTTGTAAAAAGGAAAATGCTGACAAAGAAC
Source organism: Theropithecus gelada (assembly GCF_003255815.1). Taxonomy (NCBI): domain Eukaryota; kingdom Metazoa; phylum Chordata; class Mammalia; order Primates; family Cercopithecidae; genus Theropithecus; species Theropithecus gelada. Next base: position 68,625,984 of record NC_037675.1, on the reverse strand, counting down.
TTGAAATGTAGTTGTTAATATTTAAGAAATACACTCAAAGGATAAGCATACAGCATAACACATTAAGAGACATAGCAAGGGATACAATTCTGGATAAGAGGGGAAAGCAGAAAGCATTGTGATTTGGTCAAACGAACTATCAATCTTGCTATAAATTTTAAGTATAAAAGGATAAGGTATAAAATATAGAAGGATAAGATTCCTTTGAGATGCCTACAAAAACTATGAAATTTATTTTCATTAACTCTAAGTATGTACTGATTACCCTTATGCAAATCATTATTGTGAAAAACATTTGCAGGTCATTTATATAGTCGATGAATCACCTGGATCAGAGACTTGTACCTGGGGTTCATGACCTAATTTCCATGAATCCGTGCATATTGTAGTAACAGTGTGTGTGTTTCAGAGAAAGGGCCCAGATGACTATCAGAGTCACAAAACAACCTGTTTAATACTAGAATTTTTTGTTTAATATTAGACAGTTAAATCTGCATGTCCAGTACACATAAACTGGAGTTATATACAGTTTTCAATGTGAGGCAATGTGATTTCCAATACTAAGACAGAAGAACCACTGTTTAACGCATAACTTATTTTCTTCCAGATTTTTTTGGTCAGTAAATATTTGAGTGTCTAGTACTTCCGAGCATAAATGAACATTAAACAGTAGTCACACCCCTCAATAACTTACAGATGAGTTACAAAAAAGAATAAATTGTTAATGCATACTTTTCTAAAATTTTAAGAACTAAAACTTAATTGCCAATAGGAGGGTATGGAACGTTCCTAGAGGAAGGAAGAGTGGGTGGACAAGCTGAATTTTAAATGAAATTATGAACACAGCCTCTTGGAGAAGGGTCACTTTAGTCTATCTACATCAGTGGTTTTCAAGTTGTAGGATGTGACCCATTTGTGGGCCATACAAGGGCTCTAGTGAATCTCAACCAACTTCATAAAAATAGAACAGCTTTATCTTGCTAGAAACTCAGAAAAAAGACTTTCTGAAGCTTTACTTACATTTCAAACATAACATAAAAATGAGTATCTAAATATGGATACTCTTTAAGTACAACCAAGTCCTAGCAGAGCACCTAGCTCACTACATTCATAGAAGCAGTCAATCATGTTAAATGAATGCAGTTTTAAAGGCACTTCTAAAACACACAAGCAAAATACAGAATGCCTACTTCTTACATCAAAGCAAAATAATGCATTTTAAGTGACATTCTAAAACCTTTTCTGTGACAATGTAAAACTCTCAAAATATAATATTTTGACACAAAATCCTCAACTGTTTGTGTGAAGCTTCTCAAATTGTGAAGCCAATTATGATTTATATCAAAAAAAGTAACTCAAAAGATAACTATAAACACATAATTAAAATTTCTAATATTTGGATGTATTAGATATACTACAAACTAAAAAACCTGACTCTCCTTAATTATTTCACATATGTTGGTTTGTGTGACAAAGCACTGTGCAGCCTTGAAACAAAAAGTAAGTGAATATGTATTAAGTATCTGCTATGTGTTAGACATTTTGCTAGGTGCTTTCCATATCTTATGTTAATTTTTTCAATCATCTTTCAAAGTGGCTACATGTCATAGGTGAGAAAAGTGAGGCCTGGCCTAGAATTACAGCATGAAATAAATACCCCCAGGCTCCTTCTATTACAATACTACAATTACTGTCATTTCTCCCACTGATTTTTTGCCTTAAAACATTGGTATGAGGCCAAGCATGGTGGCTCACGCCTGTAATCCCAGCACTTTGGGAGGCAGAGATGGGCAAATCACCTGAGGTCAGGAGTTCAAGACCAGCCTGGCCAACATGGTGAAACCCTGTCTCCACAAAAATACAAAAATTAGCCGGGCATGATGGCAAGTGCCTGTAATCCCAGCTACTCGGGAGGCTGAGGCAGGAAAATCACTTGAACCCAGGAGGCAGAGGTTGCAGTGAGCCGAGATAATGCCTGGGCGACAGAGTAAGACTCAGTCTCAAAAAAAAAAAAAAAAAATTGGTATGTAGGCCAAGTGTGGTGGCTCATGCCTGTAACCCCAGCACTTCACGAGGCCAACTTGAGAGGATCACTTGAGTCAAGGAGTTCGAGACTAGCCTGAGCAACATAGTGAGGCCCCATCTCTATTTCAAAAAAAAAAAAAAAAATGTTGGCATGTAAACTAAGACCAGAGGTCAAATCAGGCACACCTTATTTTTATAAGTAAAGTTTTATTGGAAAAGTCGTGCTCATTTGTTTGGCTACCTCTGCCACTCTAACAACAGAACTGCGTACTTGCAACAGAGACAATATGGCCCATGAAGCTAAAATATTTAGAGTTATTGACCCCTGCCTTAAAGAAGCAAAACGCTAAGAATCCTAGAGGCCTCAAAATTTCAACGTCTTTGAGGGTCTTTGAGACTATCAACTGAAGAAAAAAACTATAAAATTATATGAGACAGCCAAATTGTTTTAATTTTTATAATGTTATATCATAATTAGCCCAATTTATAAAGACAACAAAATTAAAAAGCTTGATTATGAAGTTACTGTTTCATAATTAAGCTGTTTTCTGGTCAGATGTAGTGACTCACATCAGTAATCCCAAAGACTTGGGAGGCGGAAGTAGGAGAGTTACTTGAGCCTAGGAGTTTGAGGCTGCAGTGAGGTATGATCACACCACTGTACTCCAGCTTGGGTGACAGGGCAAGATCCCATCTCTAAATAAATTAATTAACTAAAATAAAAAATAAACTGTCTCTGTAGCTTGAATTGATGAAGGAAAAAATCTCACAATTCAAAATATATTTAATGAGCATGTGTCATGCACCCACATTTCTCATGAAGGAACATACTCAATTCAAAACAAAATGGCACCTGGCTTTTTCTTACTAGCATTTCGTTTTTTATTTCACTTCACACTTTTTGATTTAATACATTTACTGAGCCAGGTGTGAGTGGCATGCGTCTATAGTCCCAGTTAGTGAGGAGACTGAGGCAGGAGGATCACTTCTGCCCAGGAGTTCAAGTCCAGCCTAGGCAACAGAGTGAGACCTTACCTCTTTAAAAAAAAAAAAATTCACTGAAATCATTCTACTCTGTACTCTAAGCTGAACATTTACATGATTAACCAAGAGTCTATATTTGATTTTCTGGTATGAGGAAGGAGCTTTCTTTTTTTCCTTTTTTTTCTTTTTTTTTTTGAGACAGAGTCTTGCTCTGTCACCCAGGCTGGAGTACAGTGGCGCTATCTCGGCGCACTGCAAGCTCCGCCTCCTGGGTTCCCGCCATTCTCCTGCCTCGGCCTCCTGAGTAGCTGGGACTACTGGCACCGACCACCACGCCTGGCTAATTTTTTTGTATTTTTAGTAGAGACGGGGTTTCACCGTGTTAGCCAGGATGGTCTCGATCTCCTGACCTCGTGATCCGCCCACCTCGGATTCCCAAAGTGCTGGGATTACAGGTGTGAGCCACAGCGTCCAGCCTGTTTTTTTTTTTTTCTGAGACGGAGTCTCGCTCTGTCGCCCAGGCTGGAGTGCAGTGTGGTGCGATCTCGGCTCACTGCAAGCTCCGCCTCCCGGGTTCACGCCATTCTCCTGCCTCAGCCTCCCGTGTAGCTGGGACTACAGGCGCCCGGCACCACGCCCGGCTAATTTTTTGTATTTTTAGTAGAGACGGGGTTTCACCATGTTAGCCAGGACAATCTCCATTTCCTGATTTCGTGATCCGCCTGCCTCAGCCTCCCAAAGTGTTGGGATTACAGGCGTGAGCCACTGCACCCGGCCGACTCTTTTTTTTTTAAACTTCATGGTTTTCATTCTAAGCAAAAACCTCCAAATCATATCATTTTATCTTCATTCAAAATACAATTCACTATCCAAATCCATTTATTCATTCATTCATTCACTCGTCTGTCACCCAGGCTGGTCTTGAACTGAGCTCATGCAATCCTCCCGTCTCAGCCTCCTGAGTAGCTGAGAGGCGCGAACCACCATGCCTAGCTTCTCCAAGTCCACTTATCTAAACTACCCAGAAGAGGAATGTTTGGTTACAGTGACACAAATAACATTTTCTTTATCAGTAATTTTCAAAAAACTTTTTTTAGAGACCAGGTCTCACTGTGTTGCCTGGGCTGTAGTGCAGTGACTATTCAAAGGTGTGATCAGAGAGCACTGCAGCCACCTGGGCTCAAGTAATTCTCTCATTTCAGCCTCCTGAGTAGCTGGGACTACAGTATGAACCACCACACCCAGCTCTCATTTAGTAATTTTAAATAAGAGTCCTCCAATATGCAAACTCTAGAATAAATCAAGAAAATTTAAGACTACTAAATGTAAAATGTAGGTAACTGTTAATGAATACCTTGACTCTACCGACTTCATTAAGTATTTTAGTTCACAAAATCTTAATTTGGGGCCGGGCGCGGTGGCTCAAGCCTGTAATCCCAGCACTTTGGGAGGCCGAGACGGGTGGATCACGAGGTCAGAAGATCGAGACCATCCTGGCGAACACGGTGAAACCCCGTCTCTACTAAAAAATACAAAAAAAAAAAAACCTAGCCGGGCGAGATGGCGGGTGCCTGTAGTCCCAGTTACTCGGGAGGCTGAGGCAGGAGAATGGCGTAAACCCGGGAGGCGGAGCTTGCAGTGAGCTGAGATCCGGCCACTGCACTCCAGCCCGGGCGACAGAGCGAGACTCCGTCTCCAAAAAAAAAAAAAAATCTTAATTTGGTTTCTTTAAAAAAAAAAAAAGAGATCTTGTTATGTTGCTCAGGCTGGACTCAAACTCCTGGGCTCAAGCGATCCTCCCACCTCAGCCTCCCATTTGGATGGGGCTACAGGCATGTGACATTGCTCCTTCTTCATTTTTAAGAATAAATGTTAATGTATATTAGTTTTAAAAAGTCCAAAATGATTTTCCTTTAAAATAACCCGAGTTAGTACCAGAAACATGCAAACATGGTTCAACATTTGAAAAATCAGTGTAACTCACCATATTAACAGATTAAAGAAAAAAAGTTCACACAATCATCTCAATACATGCAGAAAAGGCAGATGATAAAATTCAACATCCATTCATATTTAAAAAACAAACCCTCAGTAACCTAGGAACAGAAGAAAACTTCCTTAACCTCCTTAAGAGAATGCACAAAATGACCTACAGCTGATATCATGTTTTAAAGGTGAAAGACTGAATACTTTTCAAGAAAGTGAGTGAGAGGCCAGGCACTGTGACTCATGCCTGTAATCCCAGCACTTTGGGAGGCTGAGGTGGGTGGATTGCTTCCGCCCAGGAGTTGGAGACCAGCCTGGGCAACATGGCGAAGCCCTGTCTCTACTAAATACATAAAAAATGAGCTGGACATGGTGGCACTTGCCGGGGGTCCCAGCTACTCAAGAGGCTGGGATGGGAGAATCAACTGAGCCCAGAAAGTTGAGGCTCCTGTGAGCCGTGTTGCGCCACTACACTTTAGCCTGGGGACACAGTGAGACCCTATCTTTTAAAAAAAACAAAAAAAAAGTGAACAAGACAAAGATGCTACTTCTCACCTCTCCTATTCGACATCTCAGTGGAAGTCCTAGCCAAGCCAATACAGTAAGTTAAGGAAAAGAAATAAAAGGCATACAGACTAGAAGGAAAGAAAAGTTTTGAACACGACTGTCTACTTAGAAAATTCTAAAAAAAAATTATTAAAATAAAAAAGCTTCTAGAGCTAACAAGGGAGTTTAGCAAAAAGCCAGGATACAAAGTCAATATACAAAAATTAATTTCTATATACTATTAGTGATCAATTGGAATCTGATTTTTTAAAATTACCATTTACAACAGGACCAAAAAATTAAAATAATTAGGTATAGACTTAATAAAGTATTTGAAAGATCTGCACATTGAAAACTACAATCTCACATAAATGGAGAGAAACAGCACGTTCATAGATTAGAAGACTCAAATTATTAAGATGTCAATTATATTCAGGCTGATCTCTAAATTAAACACAATCTCCACCAAAATCCCAACAGAACGTATACATTAGCAAGAAGATTATTCTAAATATTATACAGAAAGGCAAAGGAACTAAAAATAGCCATAACAATTTTGAAAAAGAATACAGTTGGAAGAGTCACATTACCTAATATGAACACTTATTTTAAAGCTATAGTAGGACAGGGGCAGTGGCTCACGCCTGTAATCCCAGCACTTTGGGAAGCCGGGGCAGGCGGATCACGAGGTCAGGAGATCAAGACCATCCCGGCCAACATGGTGAAACCCCGCCTCTACTAAAAATACAAAAATTAGCTGGGCATGGTAGTGCTTGCTTGTAATCCCAGCTACTTGGGAGGCTGAGGTAGGAGAATTGCTTGAACCCAGGAGGCGGATGTTGCAGTGAGCCGAGATCGTGCCACTGGACTCCAGCCTGGCGATAGAGTGAGACTCCATCTCAAAAAAAAAAAAAAAAGCTATAGTAGGCCAGGCGCGGTGGCTAACCCCTGTAATCCTAGCACTTTTGGAGGTTGAGGTGGGAGGATCCCTTGTGCTCAGATGCTCAACACCAGCTTGGGCAACATAGGGAGATCTCGTCTCTACAAAAAAATTTTAAAAATTGGCCTGGCATGGTGGCATACCTATAGTACCAGCCACTGGGGAAAGGGCAGGATGGCTTGAGTCCAGGAGGTTGAGGCTGCAGTGAGCCATATTCACACGACTGTATTCCAGCCTGGGCAACATAGTGAGACCCTGTCTCAAAAATTTTTTAAATAATACAGCCTGGGCAACATAGCCAAGACCTCATCTCTACAAATAATTTTAAAACTTAGCCAAGTGTGGTGGCACGCCTGTGGTCCCAGCTAATTGGGAGGATCGCTTGAACCTGGGAGGCCAACGCTGCAGTGAGCAGAGATCACTGCACTCCAGCCTGAGCGACAGAGAGAGACTCTGTCTCTAAATAAAAAAGGATAGACAAAATAGATCAATTGAACAGTCCATAAACAAATCCAAACAAATGTAGTCAAATAGTTTTTGACAAAGAGACAAGGGGAATTCAATGGGAAAAAGATCATATTTTCAACAAATGGTCATGGAACAACTGGACAAATAAATGAAACTCCACCTGTACTTTTCTCATTTTATATGAAAATAAACTCAAAATGGAACATAGATCTAAAAATAAAATTACAATATAAAACTTGGAAAAAAAATAGGATAAAAACCTCTCTGACCTTGGACTGAGCAAAGAGTTCGTAGATACAATATTCGAATTTTAAAAATTAATAATTTGGACTTTCTCAAAATTTAAAACTTCTATACTTCAAAAGTAATGAAGTATAAAAGTTATGAGGATGAAAAGGCAAGCCAGAGTGGAAGAAAACCTTCGTAAATCACCTATCTGACAAAAGATAAAGGACTACAAAGAACTTTTGGGGCAGTGGCTCATGCCTGTAATCCCAACACTTTGGGAGGCAGAGGCAGGAGAATCACTTGAGCCCAGGAGTTCTGAGACCAGCCTGGGAAACATAGTGAGACCCCATCCCTAAAAAAAAAAAAAAAAAAAAAAAAGGAAAAAAGAATAAGATAATAATAAATTCAGCAATAACAATCCAATTTAAAAATGGGCAAAAGCTTCAGACACTTTATCAAAGATAAACAGATGGCAAATAAGTACATGAAAAGACGCTCAACATCCTCAGTCATGGGGGAAATGCAAAGAAAAATCCCAACGAGATACTATTAAAATGGTTAAACCTAAAGACTGACCATACCAAGTGCTGACAGGAATGTAAAGCAACTGGACCTCTCATATATTGCTGGTGGAAATGCAAAGTGGTTCGGCCACTTCAAGCACAGCTTGACACTGTATTAATTTCCTATGCCAATGTAACAAATTGCCACAAATTTAGTGGCTTAAAACAACAGAAATTATTTTACAGTCCTACAGGTTAGAAGTCTGGCATATGTCTCCCTTGGCTAAAATTACTGGCAGGGCTGCTTTCTTTTCTGGAGGCTCTAAAGAGTAACCCATTTCCTAGCCTCTTCAAGAGTCTAGAGACCATTCATATTCCTTATTTGTGGCCTGCTCTCCTCCATCTTCAAAGCCAGCAACTCTGCACTTCTCTGACCATTGTTACATCTTTTTTTCCTGACTCTACTCTTCTGCCTCTCTCTTTCCTTTTTTTAAAGATTCTGTGACACACTGGGACCACCTGAATAATCCACAATAATCTCCCTAAAGTCATCTAATTAGCAACCTTAATTTGCCTTTGCCATGTAAGCAAACACATTCACAGGTTCCAGGGACTAGAATATCTTTGAAAACCTTTATTCTGTCTGCCACAGATAGGTCTTTTTTTTTTCATTTTAAGATAAAAGTAGGCTATACCTACCACATTCCATTTACTTAAGAGAAACAAAAACTTAGGTTTACACAAAAACCTATTTGCAAAGATTTACAGCAACTTCACTCAGTCACAAAAACCTGAAAACAACTCAAATGTCCTTCAACTGGTGAATGGATAGGTGATGGAACTGTTCTTTACCTTGATTGTGCTAGTTGCACAGCTCTCTGAGTTGGAATTGTACAATGAAAAGAGTTAATTTCATTTCATGTAAATTAAATATTTTTTAAAGAAAGGAAGCAATTATATCATTTCTCATCTCTCAGATTAGCAAAAATTTTTAAATCTTACAATGCCAATTGTGGGCAAGGACATGAAGCCACTGTCACTCATACTGTTTGCAGGAATGTAAATGGCTACAGCATTAAAAAGGATAATTTGGCTGTAGCTAGTAATGTTGAAAACGCGTATCAACCTATTATCAGCAATTCCACTTATAGGTAGGTATACATACATTCTAGGAAAGCCTCCACACATGCGCTCAAGGAGACATGCACAAAGATATTCATTAAACATTGTTTGAAATATTAGAAAACTGAAAACTCTTCAGTAAGGAAATGAATTGCAGTTAGTGGTTACTAAAAAAGAAAAGGGAAAAAATGCATGACAGAAAGAATCAACCCTGCCTGTTAAGTGATTTGGAGAAGGCAACTTATTGGTTTAACAATAAGACATCCTGAGAAGAGCAGTGAACTTAGAATATGGAGACAACCATTTTAGCATTCATGTAGTTCCAAGTCTGCCACTAACTAGCAGTCAGACTACGGATTACTTAACTCCTTCAACCCTCACTGTCTTTTTCGTGGAAAATGAAGAGGTTAAGATTACTTCTAACTCAACGATCCTATGATTCAGTAAATATATGACCAAAAATTATAAAGGCCGGGTGTGGAGGCTCACGCCTGTAATCCCAGCACTTTGGGAGGCAGAGGCGGGCGGATCATGAGGTCAGGAAATCGAGATCATCCTGGCTAACACGGTGAAACCCCGTCTCTACTTAAAAAAAAAAAAAATACAAAAAATTAGGCGGGCATCACGGCGTGGGCCTGTAGTCCCAGCTACTCGAGAGGCTGAGGCAGGAGAAAGGCCTTAACCCGGGAGGTGGAGCTTGCAGTGAGTCGGGATCGCGCCACTGCACTACAGCCTGAGTGAGATATGTGTGTGTGTGTGTGTGTGTGTGTGTGTGTGTGTGTGTATTCTGGCGGTGGCCCACGCCTGTAATCCCAGCACTTCAGGAGGCCGAGGCGGGTGGATCACCTGAGGTCAGAAGTTCGAGGCCAGCCTGGCCAACAGGTGAAACCCCGTCGCTACTAATAATACAAAAATTAGCCGGGTGTGGTGGCAGGCGCCTGTAGTCCCAGCTAGCTGGAAGGCTGAGGCAGGAGAATCAGTTGAACCCGGGAGATGGAGACTGCAGTGAGCCAAGATCGCGCCACTGCACTCCAGCCTGGGCAACAGCGAGACTCTGTCTCGCAAAAAAAAAAAAAAAGAAAAAGAAAAGAAAATTATATTGTAAAGCACATATGTCAAGATACTATTTTTTCCAGACACTCTGAAATCAGAAAATATCAGAGAAACAGGGCATCTCAGTATAACCTATTAAATTGATCAAGTTTCTTGGAATGTGTGATAAAATTTTATTTTTTAATTTTTTTCCATGACAGCCCTCAGGCGATCCTGAAAACATGTACCCCGTGATGAGATTTTTAATCAAAACCATAATTCAAGATCATGTAAAAGCTAAATCCACTGTACTGACTTGGGTCACCCTCAGGAAGAACTTATATATTCTCTCCCGTTTTAACATTCTAAAACAAGTTAATGTTAATCAATCCACCTTAACTTGTCAAGTTCAAGTCCGTCTAGCCAAAAGTAATTCAGGTACATGGTAAAATTTACTCGATTTTTAAAGATTAAATAATGAATTGCTTTTCCTACTGTTGCCTTTTTTATCTATAAATCTCTTACATTATAATTTAATAGCTCATCCTACTGCAAATAGAAAGCCTATAAAACCTATCCACAATACGCTATGTCCACAGGGATCTAGTAAAAAAAAAAAAAAAAAAAAAAAATCGGTAGTTCTTCATTCAAGGACGCTTATTTAATAAGTTTCATTACCACCAATACTTTAAAGACACCAATAACCAACCCGTCATTTGTTCCTACTGCAGAATTTAACAGGTTATTAACTTATGGTAAAATCCAAAAGCATAATTAGTAAACTATCATTAAAACATGATATTGCTTTTTTTAAAAATCGGAAATATTAACACCTTTCACTGTGTCAGTCAAATCAAAATTTCAAAATTTTTGTTCAACTGACTTTCCGAATCTAAATTTTTACTATTCTAAACAAGTATGGAGACAAAACACACACTCCATACTACGTCTAAAATCTTCCCAATCATCAGATTTTAATTTTAGCATAAACTGCCAAGAAAAACCTTTCGACCGAAACCTACATTCCGTACACATTACTGTACGTCAATCAACAGAAGGTGAGTTATGATCATTAGAAAGTTACATAATTTACTACAAAGATCGTTTCAAGCAACCTTCATTAAACGTAGAATACAACAATGTACAGGCTTCAAAGTTCAACATGCAACCTTAAATTATCAGAAACCATCAACAAAATTAGGCTTTTCTTTAAAACTGGTCACAAGGAAGCAGGAACTGTTTGCCTGTTTAAGAACGCAATAGGCAGCAGAATACCAGCAGCTGAGTCAGGCAGAGGAACGCTGACTACATTCTGACTTCTAAAGGAAAGCGTTCCCTCGCCGGATTCCCAGACCCGGCCGGGGGGAGTCCCGCGCGTCGCGACATCGGGGCGGGAGCGCAGGGGGCAGACGACTCCCCGCCGCGCCCCCTGCACCTCGGGCCCGGCTGGCTGTGGCCCGCGCCAAAGTGCATGCCCAGCCAAGGAGAAGGAGCGGGCACCGCGCAGGCAGCGTTGCTCCGAGGGACAAAGGTTGGGCTCACACCCTCCACGGCCGAAGCTGCCGCGCCTGAGGAAGCCCGCCTGGCGGCCCGGGGTCTCCCGCTGGCCAGAGTTTGAGCGGCGTGTGGGGGCAGGGGAGCCCGGCCGCCCCTCCCCCGCCGCGCTCCCGGGGACCTGTTGATTAAGATCTCCACAGACCAGCCGCCGCCGAACCACCTCTTACCTCCGCGCCTCGGCTCCGCGGAGCCTCCCGCCCGGCTGCTCCTAAGCTCTGCAGAAGCGACAGCTCTCCGGCGGCCCTTAAAATACCGGATAAAGAATCCAGAAACTCCCGACTCCCCACCTCAGAATCCTTAGTCCCCGCCCCCGCCCCACCGCCAACCTCCTCCGTCGCCGCCGTCGCCGCCGCAGCCGCCAGCAACTCCACTTCTAGACCGCGCGAGACCGGCCCCTGCGGCCGCCGCGAGACCGCGCACGCGCCCCCGGGACTCTGGCGCAGCGGGCGCGCAGATCCCAGTCCCACCCCGCCCGTGAGAGGCTGGCGCGGCTCGCCCAATCCCGAGCCGGCGCGGAGAGAGCGCCCGGTCATTGGTCCGACCTCTCCACAGCTCCCGCCGGGTGCGCGCAGTCGCGCGCCCCTAAGTCTAAAACCCGGGCTGCTAGGAGCTGATTGTCCCTGCGGAGCGGCTTCGGGGTTTGGCCCGCGGGCTGTGTGGGGACGCGAGGCTTCCCTGGGTTTCTACATCCCTTGGCTCTTCTGTCTCTGGATGACGGCTCCTGAAGAAAATCCGAGTCCTCCTGAAGAGATTCCTCATGTCCTGTCTAGTTAGTCGCACAATCTAACATTTCTTTTTTTTTTTTTAAAATGACGTAAACACCTGGATGTGTGCAGTGTTCCACAGAAGACTCCAGAAAGCCACCAGCAGCACTGACTTCTGAAAACCAGAAAGCAAGGATGGCAAGGACTAGAACTATTTCCCAGAAGTCTCCCGAAGGGACAGAGAGTTACGCAGACCAGCCCATGTCCTGGGCATGGCTGGCGCCCTCGGGATCTGGATGTGCCACCCTTGGAATGGGGCAGGGCTCTGGCGGGTGCGGGCGGAAGTCAGAGCAGATTGGAGTACGTTCTAAGGAGAAATACCAGCAAATGTGTCTCGACACTTGCAATAAAAGCCCTCGGATGGTCTCTGTCTTGACAGTACCTTCCGAGGAAGCCCATCCCACCTTTGAACCCTTGCAAGGTTTGTTAATCGACCTCTCCTTCTATGAGGCCAAAATATGCTTATGATTCCAGCCCAGGTGTACGGTTTCCCCCAGGGGCATAGTCCTCCCTCAAAGCCTTCGTATATGCCATTTCCATTTCTCTCGGTTTTCCTCATTTTGTCCCACCGTGTTTTTCCATCTCGCAACGTCCTCAGGTCCTGACTTTCAAGTTCTTTCACATTCTTCCCCATTACGCTCCTCTGGACAGCCTATGGATTGTTAGTGTCCCTCACTAAGGACACTGTGATGCTCTGAACGAAGCAAACTATTGTTCGTGGTGGTGAAGATCTTTGGGGATGCCTACCCTTCTCAGTTTTGTTATCCCTCTCAAATCTGATAAGCATTCTGTCCAAGTGTTTAGTAAGACAGAGCTGAGGACAGAAGTCTGCTGCATGCCACTAAAGACCTTAATGCTCCTGTCATCAAAAAATTTCTCAGTAGGCTTCGAATACAGATGGACGACACAACCGAACTGTCTTCTTGGCCCATATTCCTCCACAAAGATGCCAGAACTGGCGAAATGCCTAACTGAAATCCAGATAAAGTCTCCAGGATTCCTAGAAACTATTAGCCATACCCCAAAAGGAAAAAAACGGTTAGTGTGTTTGACTTACTTCGTTTTCTAAGTTCGTTTGTTTTTGTTTTTGTTTGAGAGGGGGTTTCGCTCTTTTGTCCAGGCTGGAGTAAAGTGGCACGATCTTGGATCGCTGCAACCTCTGCTCCCCGGGTTCAAGCGATTCTCCTCCCTCAGCCTGCCCAGTATCTGGGATTGCAGGTGCCCGCCACCACGCCCGGCTAATTTTTGTATTGTTAGGAGAGACGGGGTTTCGCCACATTGGCCAAGCTGGTCTTGAATTCCTGACCTCAGGTAATCCACCTTTCTCAGCCTTCCAAAGTGCTAGGATTACAGGCGTAAGCCACTGTGCCCAGCCTCTAAGTTCTTAAATATATAACATAACTAATAATTCAAGAAGCTTCCTCCAGCTCCTCAATGAATTCTTCTTTCTCTAGCTTATAATTTCTCATCTTTGGCACTATTGACATTTGGGCTCGATAATTCTTGTGGGGACTGTCCTGTGCATCATAGGATGTTTAGGAGCATCCCCAGCCTCTACCCGCTAGGTGCCAGTAGCATCACCCTCCCCAATGTGACAATCAGAAACGTCTCCAGACATTACCAAAGCTCATGGGGAGAGATGGGCAAAATCATCTTCAGGTAAGAACTGCAGATCTAGCTGTTCAAAGAAAGGACCTCTTTGGAAAGATAGTATATCTTTATCCATAACTTCTAATCTCTTGGCCCCAGGCAGTTTTTCTTTTTTCTTTTCTTTTTTTTTTTTTTTTGAGACCGTGTCTCGCTCTGTTGCCCAGGCTGGAGTGCAGCGGCGCGATCTTGGCTCCCTGCAAGCTCCGCCTCCCGGGTTTACGCCATTCTCCTGCCTCAGCCTCCCGAGTAGCTGGGACTACAGGCGCCCGCCATCACGCCCGGCTAGTTTTTTGTAATTTTTTAGTAGAGACGGGGTTTCACCGTGTTAGCCAGGATGGTCTTGATCTCCTGACCTGGTGATCCGCCCGTCTCGGCCTTCCAAAGTGCTGGGATTACAGGCTTGAGCCACCGCACCCGGCCAGCAGTTTTTCAAAACAACAAAATACACACACAAAAAAAGCCTCCATCCAAATGAACCCTCCAAGTACCTAGCCTTGCTTCCTCAGCTGCTTAGATTCCGTTACAGGACCCCAGCCTAATAAAATGATTATTATTGTGAGTGTGAGATAGCAGACCAGCTGCTTATCTCAAAATATGTGAAATTCCTTTTTAAAGTGCTATAACAATTCAGAAGGGCATTTTTTCAGGAAAAGAAGTGCTATAAAAATGTTAGTTAATGGCCTGGCATGGTGGCTTACACCTGTAATCCCAGCACATTGGGAGGCCAAGGTGTATGAATCCCTTCAGCCCAGGAGTTCAAGACCAGCCTTGGCGATATGGCAAAAACCCATCTCTACAGAAAATACAATATTAGGTAGGCATGATGGTATGTGCTTATAGTCCCAGCTACCTGGGAGGCCCAGGTAGGAGGATCATCTAGGCCTGGGAGGCTGAAGCTGCGGTGAGCTGAGATCATACAACTGCACTCCAGCCTGGGCAATAGAGTGAGACCCTGTCTCAAAAACAAAAGTTATTTTATCTCCTAAAGATATTTTCATGTTAAAAGAGGGCAGATCCTACAGCAAATAACAAATCTACTCTCTAGTGGGTCAGGTGCAGTGACTCACACCTGTGATCCCAACAGTTTGGGAGGCCAAAGTGGGAGAATTGCTTGAGCCCAAGAATTCAAAACTAGCCTGGGCAACATAGGGAGACCCATCTCTACAAAAAAATTTAACAATTAGCTGGATGTGGTGGTACGCTCCTGTAGTCCTAGCTATTTGGGAAGCTGAGGTGGGAGGATCCCTTGAGCCCAGGAGATCTAGGCTGCAGTGAGCTGTGATTGTGCCACTGTACTCTAGCCTGAGCAACAGAGCAAGACCATGTCTCAAAAAAAAAAAAAAAAAAGAAAAAGAAAAGAAAAGAAAAAAATAAATCTATTTTCTGGTGAATTGAGCCAATCCCAGAGTCTCTAAGTCATACAAATTACTGGTGTATATGCAAAAACTGAAGGGTAGCTGAAAGAGTGAAAGGTATAGAAACTGGAGGCGTAGTAATTAGATTTGGGTTTTAGCTTTGCTGCTAACTAGTTCTGTGATTTAGATGTGTGACAAGCTTCCTGGGCCTAAATTTTCTCATCTATAATGTAAAGGGGTTAACTACTCCTTTTTTCCCCCTAGTTTTAGGATTCTGGTAGCCTCTGCATATAGAGTCTATAACATGGATAGCATAGGAGGTTAAGAGAATATAATATTCCCCCCATAATGGAATGAAATGGATAATCTGTGGTTTAAACCCCCCTGTCAGAAGGGCTGTTCATCCTTGTCAGAAGGCAGTTCACCTGCTGAGTCACTCTAACAAATTTGTAACTAAATATTATGGGTGAGTAGTGAAAGTCTAACTGTAAAACCGGGAGTAAGGTGGACAGTCACGATAGTAAATACCCTCCCTTCTTCCTCTTCTTGTCATCTGCTTAACTTATTATCTGTCAATATCCCTTATTAAATGTTTATGTAAGAACATTTCACACTATTTTATTTCATTAAAAATTTTGAGAAGCCAGTCATGGTGGTGTGTGCCTGTAGACCCAGCTAATCAGGGGACTAAGATGGGAGGATTGTTTGAGCCCAGGAATTCAAGTCCAACCTGGGCAACACAGCAAGACCCCCTTCTCTAAAAATTAAAAAAAAAAAAGTTTTGGGGGAAACATATTCATGTTGCATTTCAGCCACTTTTAAAAAGGTCTGAAATTTTGATTTTCAAGATTTATTATTCCCTATTATATATCGAATTATGTAGCCTTAACTAAGGCTATTATATCTCCTCTTTGTACTAGTGAAAGCCAGGTTTTCACTAGTATAGTTTTCATAACTTGGCTTTCACTAGTACATCAGTGAATTAGTACTTAGAATTTTCATAAGTGAATTAGTAGCCTAATCACATAATTGTATAAACCAGATGATCAGAGATAATGTATAATAAAAGCAGAATACTCACTGACTCAGATAAAAGAGAAGTTATGAAACAAAAATTACCTACGAATAGTAGTACTAGTAAATAAATATCTTTTTTTTTTTTTTTAAGATGGAGTCTTGCTCAGTCATCCAGGCTGGAGTGCAGTGGTGTGATCTTGGCTCACTGCAACCTCCGCCTCCCGGGTTCAAACAGTTCTCCTGCCTCAGCCTCCCAGTAGCTGGGATTACAGGCACCTGCCACCACGCCTGGCTAATTTTTTTTTGAATTTTTAGTAGAGACAGGGTTTCACCATGTTGGCCAGGCTGGTCTCGAACCCCTGACCTAAAATGATTTTCCCACCTCGGCCTCCCAAAGTGCTGGGATTACAGGCATAAGCCACCATGCCTGGTCAAATATCTAAAATAAAATAATAAAATAACAAAACGCAAACCAACAAACAATGAACTTTTCTAATTTAATTGGGTTATTCTTATTTAGATGTTTTATAGCAGAATTTAAACTTTCATAAATCTAGCTAAATATAGTATATCCCTAAGCTAAGAACATTATGCAGTTGTCATATGGAATGGAAGATTCCACTATCTGCATCAATGTAATTCAGTACAGGTCAGTATTATTCAACTTAATTGGCTTTAACAAATATTCACTCATTTAATGGGTGAAGCATTGTGCTGTAGGCACTGAAATCTGTGTGACAGTCCTTATCGTAGAGGAATAGGAAAGGTAGGAAAAAGGACATGATAAGACAAACAAAATACAAGGAAAAGCATGGTGAATGAACGTAAGTGCTCTAGACTCAAAGAAAGAAAAGGTCTTATACCAGGAGGAGCTTTACTATCTAGTGAAGGTGCAGGTGGGAACAGTGAATAAACTGCTCTGAAAGTACTCACAATAATAGGAAAATCAAGATCTTACACATGGCTTTAAAAAAATAGACATGACTTGGGGAAAGGAGTGGGGAGATGTTGATCAAAGGATAGGAAATTTCAGTTAGGAGGAGTAAGTTCAAGAGCTCTATTTGTACAACATGGTGAGTATATAGTTAATAACAATGTATAATATACTTTAGTATACTTAAGAGACTAGATTTTAAATGTTCTCACCACAAAACAAATGGTATGTGAGGTAATGTTAATTAGCTTGATGTAGCCATTCCATAATGTAAATGTATTTCAGAATACTATGTTGTATGTCATAAATATATCTAATTTTTATCAATTTAATTTAAAAATTTTAAAAAGATACACGTAAAACTTTTTCTAAATGTGAATGACTGAGTGAAATAGACAGAGAAAAGAAGCATGAGCTTAATATGGAAACAAGAGTCAACAAAAACCTCAGGGTAGGATATTCAATATTTAGAATGTCAATCATTTATCATTATTTTATTTGTACCCATCTGGGTGGTCCTATGCCAGTCTGGAGAAGTGTCAAGAAATAAAACAGGGTCCATGAGAATTTTTTTTTTGTGAGATGGAGTCTCACTCTGTGACCCAGGCTGGAGTGCAGTGGCAGCGATCTGACTCACTGCAAGCTCCGCCTCCTGGGTTCACTCCATTCTCCTGCCTCAGTCTCCCGAGTAGGTAGGAATACAGGCGCCTGCCACCACACCCGGCTAATTTTTTTGTATTTTTAGTAGAGACGGGGTTTCACCGTGTTAGCCAGGATGGTCTCGATCTCCTGACCTCGTGATTCGCCCGCCTCAGCCTCCCAAAGTGCTGGGATTACAGGCTTAAGCAACTACACCCGGCCCTGAGAAATTTTATTTCCGAGAGAGGAGGTAGGTAAATTTAGGACTTGGAAATATTTCTAATGAAGGAAAGATCAAGACCGAATGTTAAGAAAGAGGAACCGGAATTTTTTCTGCTTGAAAAGGGCTATAAAATTACCTATATCTTTTCCTCACCAAGCTCCCAATCACACTTTCGTTTTGTGTGAAAAATTTCGATACTACTTTAATTAATATTTACATGTGTGCTGGGCACGGTGGCTCACACCACTGCACTCTAGCCTGGTGGACAGAGTGAGACTCTGTTTCAAAACAAACAAGCAAAGAGTGGAACTCTAATGCCTCTTCTCCTATTCTCTCTTGAACTCACTCCACTTGACATGTAAAGTCACTGATTTCAGCCACTTCGTTAAATGCAAAAGTCAGTTTTCAGTCATCTTATGTGACCTGTCTGCAGTATCTGATGAAGCTGATAATTTTCTCCATTTTCTTCTCTGGGCTTCTGAAACACCATTCTTACTTCCCTTCCCATGTCACTGGAACCTCTTCCTCAAAACCCTTTGCTGGCTCTTATTTATCTCTTTGCTAATATTTGGAGTGTCCCAAAGCTCTAAAATGGAATATTTTACTTTTCTCTTTGCTTGGGTTTGAATCCCAGCTCTGTCACTTGCTAGCTGTCTGATTAGAAGAAAGTCAGTTAATTTCTCTGAAATTCAGCTTCGTTATTTGTAAAATGAGTATAATAAAAGTAGCTATCTCCTACAGTGCTTGTGAAGACAAAGTTAATTTATATATGACAGTGCTTAGAACAGTGCTGGAATAGTATGTATTAACTGTTTGTCTTTATTTTTATCATGATGTTCTTTGTCACTCACTCGCTTTCATCTGGTCTCATGGCTTCAAATTTTGTCTATATACTGTTCACTCCAAATTTATCTTTACTCTGAACTTCTGCCCTAAATTCCAGAATCCTGTATTCATCTATCAGCCGGAATCTTCATTTAAATTTCTGATGAGTATTGCAAATTTTACATGGCAGAACTATTGATTTTGACGCAGTTTCCAGTTATTCAGGTGTTCTTTCACATGGCACATTCAACCCATCAGGAAATCCTGTTTATCTACCTTCAAAATATATCCAGAATCTAACCACTTCTCCCCATCCCCACTGCTACCACCCTACTCCAGGCCATCATCATCTTTTGCCTGGATTGTTGCACTAGGTTTCTTCCCACCTGTCATGAGACAGACTGGGAGAAGTCAGCCAGAGGAAGGGAGTTTCAGATGGAAATTACAGATCAGATATAGGAGGTAGTGCTAACTAGAAACTTGTAAAACCTGTCAGTAGAAGCAGATATCTGAGGCTTTGCAAATTTCTTTCTCACAGAAAAGCCCTACCTTCTCATGTGATATACTATGGCAGAATTGGAATAGGTATTGGTCTTCCACCAGATCTCATTTATCTGTAATTCTACTATTAAAAGAGCTTATCCTTCTGTGTATATTTTAGATGAGAACTTATGAAATGTTGATTAAAGTGCTGAACACCCTTTGAAATCGCTCCATTTTCTTCATTAAAGTGAATTCTCACATTTTACCAAGATCCTAGGTGTATTCATGCCTAGTGCGTTGGGAGGCCAAGGCGGGCGTATCGCCTGAACTCATGAGTTCATGACCAGCCTGGGCAACATGGTAAAACCCTGTCTCTACAAAAAATACAAAATTTAGCTAGGCGTGGTGGCGCACACCTGTAGTCCCAGCTACCTGGGAGGCTGAGGCAGGAGAATCACTTGAACCTGGGAGGCAGAGATTGCAGTGAGCTGAGATTGTACCACTGCACTCCAGCCTGGGTGACAGAGTGAGACTCTGTCTCCAAAAAAATAAAATAAAATAAAATAAAAATGTGTTGATGGAATGGGAGACATGGAAACAGGACAGTGGATCCCTTTTAGGGCTCTTGGAGAAAATAGATACTATTTTCTTTTTTTTTCAGAATAATTTTAGAGGAATTTTAAAAGCCGTATTTGGAAATATAAATGGTTTTAAATTTGTAGCTGTGTAAATCTGTAGCTGGTGCCGGGACCTGACTAAGTATTTAGACTGAAAGCTTTCAGGCCTCATGGCCTCTGGGTAACACTTCAAGCAAATGCAGGAAGGCAGAACAGCAAACAAGTCTCCCAAGCCTTGTTATCTCAGCTCAGGGCACTGGAGAGCTGAGAACAATTTGGCAACAGGCATAAAAATGCACTGATTTTTTTTTCCTTTTAAGTTTAGACTGAATATAGGCTATAAATATACCTAGGATCTTGGTAAAATGTGACAATTCACTTTAATGAAGAAAACGGAGCGATTTCAAAGGGTGTTCAGCACTTTAGTCAACATTTCGTAAGTTCTCATCTAAAATATACACAGAATAGTAGAATTAGAGATAAATCAGATTTTGTGATACATAATTACATGCAAATGTAATTTCTCCCTTGCTGCAGGTCAGGAAGCCAGAAGCAGCTTAGCTGGGTGGCTCTGACACCAGTTTAGCTGGGTGTCGGCTGGGATTGCAGTCACCTGAAGGCATGACTGGGACTAAAGGATCTGCTTCCAGGAATCTCACATGTCTGTTAGCTAGTGGTCTCTGTTCCTTGTCATTTGGCCTTGTTCCTTGTCATAAGACTTGGCCTCTGTTTCTTGTCATAAGGAACAGCTGGTTTTCCCCCAGGGCAAATGATCTAAGAATGTGACAGCTGGCTTCCCCCAGGGCAAATGACTTAAGAGAGGGAGCAACAAAGACAGAAACCATAGGGCTGTTTTATGACCTAGTCTCCAAAACCACACACCACTACTGCCACCTTATTGTCTAGAAGCAAGTCCCTAAGTCCAATCTGTACCCAAAGGAAGGGGAATAGGCTCCATCCCTTGAAGGGAGGAGAATAAAGCATTTGTAGACATATATATATATATATATATATATATATATATATATATATATATGTATTTTTTGAGACGGAGTCTTGCTCTGTCCCCCAGGCTGGAGTGCAGTGGCATGATCTTGGCTCACTGCAAGCTCCGCTTCTCGGATTCACGCCATTCTTCTGCCTCAGCCTACTGAGTAGCTGGGACTACAGGCGCCTGCCACCATGCCTGGCTAATATTTTTGTATTTTTAGTAGAGACGGGGTTTCACCATGTTAGCCAGGATGGTCTCGATCTCCTGACCTCATGATCTGCCTGCCTCAGCCTCCCAAAGTGCTGGGATTACAGGCGTGAGCCACTATGCCTGGCTGTAGACATATTTTAAAAACTACCAAATAATCTAATGTGTGATAAGTACTATAGACACAAATTATCATGTTAAGTTTTTTTTTTTTTAAAGACACAGTCTCACCCTGTCATCCAGGCTGGAGTACAGTGGCATGATCTCGGCTCAATGCAACCTCTGCCTCCCAGGTTCAAGCAATTCTCCTACCTCAGCCTCCCTAGTAGCTGGGATTACAGCTGCCAGCCACCAGGCCCAGTTAATTTTTTTGTGTTTTTAGTAGAGGAGGGGTTTCACCATGTTGGCCAGGCTGGTCTCTGACTTCGACCTCAAGTGATTCACCGGCCTCAGCCTCTTAAAGTGCTGGGATTGCAGGTGTGAGCCACTAAGCTTGGCCTATTGACGTATAATTTATATGCAAATAAAAGGCACCTATTTTAAAGTAGTTGGATAAATGTACACACTAATGTAACCACTGCCGCAATCAGGAGATAGAATATTTACATCATGCTGGACCCAGTGGCTCAGGCCTGTAATCCCTGAACTTTGAGAGGCTAAGGTGAGAAAATCACTAGAGGACAGGGGGTTGAGACCAGTTCTGGGCAACATAGCAAGACCCTGTCTCTACAGAAAAATTTAAAAATTAGCTGCATATGGTGGCTGCATACGGTATGCCTGTAATTCAAGCTACTTCAGAGACTGAGGTTGGAAGGTCATTTGAGCCCAAGAGGATGAGGTTACAGTGCCATTACTGCACTTCAGAACAAGATCGTGTCTCAAAAAAAAAAAAGAAAAGAAAAGAAAAAAAGGACATTTTCATCACCTTAAAAAGTTTCCTCAAACTACTTTGCAGTCAATATCCTCCTGGCTACCCACAACCCCAGGCAACCACCAATCTGATTTGTCTTTATAAATTAGTTTTGTCTCCTAAATCTTCATATAAATGGAATTATATAGCATGTACCCAACCTGTTTCTAAGGTTCATCCATGTATTGTTGCATCTACAGTAGTCCACTCACCCCCCATCTTCACGGGATACCTTCCAAGACCCCTCGTGGATGCCTGAAACCTTGGATGGTACAGAACCCTGTATATACTGTTTTTCAATCTGATCATCGAGAAGGCTACTGACTAAGGGGCAGGTAACATAAACAACCTGGATAGCTGCAAGGGGATGATCCCTGTTGCAGGTGGGGTGGTGTGAGATTTCATCATGCTACTTAGAATCGCATGTAATTTAAAACCTATGAATTATTTATTTCTGGAACTATTTAATATTTTTTGACCACAGGTAACTAAAACTGTGGAAAGCATGACTGTGGATAAGGGAGAACTTTTGTATTTAATAGTTAAGTTTCTTTTTGTTGCTAAGTAGTATCACTGTATGACCATACAACAATTTGTATATTCACCAGTTGATGGGCATTTGGGTGTTTCCAGTTTTTTGCTGTTATGAACAAAACTGTGACTATTTGTGTATGAGTCTTATTTTGAATATGTGTCTTGTGAACATGTTTTTAGGTTTTTTTGAAATTTGATCATATATCTTTTTTTTTTTTTTTTTTTTTTTTTGAGAGAGGGTCTTGCTCTGTTACCCAGGTTGCAGTATAGTGGCATGATCATGGGTCACTGCAACCTCGACCTCCAGAGCTCAAGCAGTCTTCCATCCTCAGTCGCCTGAGTAACTGGGACTATAGATATGGGCCATCACACCCGGCTAATTTTTTGTAGAGACGGGGTCTTACTTTGTTACCCAGGCTGGTCTCAAACTCCTGGGCCCAAGCAGTCCTCCTGCCTCAGCTTCCCAAAGTGCTGGGATTATAGGCATGAGCGACCACATCCAGCTGATCATATGTCTTAACTTAATTTTCCAAACTCTTTTCCAAGGTGGTTGTACACCAACTACAGTGTATGTTGCCTTTTGAAGGATTATGTTGCTAGATAGAAAGTTGTAACTTATAGTTATAGCTTTCTACCTGTAAGAATCAATTTATCAGATAATCTTTTTCCCCCCAAGCGAACAAAAGTAAAAGTTACCGACAATCTGTATCAAGAAAACAGTTTCTATGATGATATAGCCATCTCCAAATTAGAAACTGTTGGTTTATGTATATACCTAACTTAAAAACGTTAGTCTCCTCTTGGTTTCGTGGAATCTCTGTGTTTACTCCTGACTGTGAAGGTTGGAAACCTTCTGACTTTGGAACAGCAGGGAGAAGAGGAGGAGG
Source organism: Theropithecus gelada (assembly GCF_003255815.1). Taxonomy (NCBI): domain Eukaryota; kingdom Metazoa; phylum Chordata; class Mammalia; order Primates; family Cercopithecidae; genus Theropithecus; species Theropithecus gelada. The sequence continues at coordinate 68,602,557 of NC_037675.1, read as the reverse complement.
AATTCCCTAGACTGTGGGCCAAGAGACTGGGTAGATGGTTTTTCTCTAGAGCAGTGTTATCTGATGGAAATCTATCATGAGCCACATTTTTTTTTTCATATATGTAATTTGTGACACATTGCTTAATAGGCACATCAAAAAAGTAAAAAGAAACAGATGAAAGTAATCCTTAAATATTTTTATTTAACCAATATATTCAAATATTATTTAAACATATAATCAATATAACACATATTAAATATTTTACATTCTTCTTTTCTCAAAGACTTCCAAATCTGGCATATATTTTACACTTACAGTATATCTCAATTTGGACACTAGATTTTCAACAGTTGAAGTGAAAAATGTAGCCCTACCAAAACAATAAAGTTGCATTTAATGGAAAAATATTCTACACTGTTCTAGTTTTAAAATTAGAATTTACATTTATTTAAAATAATCTAAAATTCAGTTTCTCAGTCACACTAGCTACACTGCAGGTGCTCAATAGCCATATATGCCTACTGGCCACTGTATTGGACTGCCCAGTTCTAGAGGGTTGCCTGTGGGACAGGAAGGGAAAGATGGAGATAAGAGATATTCTCAGTTCACAGTAGAAAAACCAGTACTATTTGTGTGAAATTTGAGTTAAATATATTTCTATAGCTTTTAAAAAAACCTAACTACCCTTATTCTGAATTTAAAAGCATGAGTTCTAATGTGAATCGCAAATTTGCATTTAGCTTGGCTGTTGGGTTTCTTGGGTTCAGAGGCCACCTCCACCATTTTCTAGCTGTGTGACTTGGACAAGTAACTTTAACCTCTAAGCTTCACTTTCACCACCTGTAAAACAAGGAAAAATAATAGTGTCCCTCATATTACTGTGAAGATTAAGTGAGATAATGGATAAAAAACATGTTGTAGCATGACTGGCAGCTTTTAGAAAATAAGCGATGGCTTTTAAAAAGTCAAACCATTCTCTGGATGGGGACTGTCTGTAGTTTCTTTTTTATTTTTAAAAGTACATGGATTTTTTTTAAACTTGTTTGAAAATGACACACTGATTCAATAAATACTGTCTCTCAGCACCAGGTACTCAGCTAGAACAAAAGATGAAATGAACACTGTCCCCACTTTGAATGATCCCACATTCTCCAATGTTAGAAACAAAACAGTGTTGGACTAATGTACAAATGAGAAAAGTGAAACCAAGAGAATAACAAATTTTTCCATCAATCCCAAAGAAAAGAAACCCCATGGATAAAAACTGAGTTTATGAATTGAAAATCTTATAGTTTTGCATAGTCCTCTAGCTTCCTTTAAAATAGATATCCACAATTAAAATAGTTAAGTTTTATGAAATTAGGTTGACATGGATTTGAATTCTTAATAATTAGTAATAGGCTTTATTTCTGCCACATAGAAGACACTGCTTGGTTTTCCTCTTGCACTGAATGTCTTTTCCTGAGCTGTGTTTGCTTTTTAGTTTAGTAGTTTGTATCTGATTTTTAGAAAAGGTGGAGAAGTCAGTCCATTTAATTCAAAAGTCTGAAATACAGAATATTTTTAATGTTGTTACTGTTAAGTATAAGACAAGAGAAACTAAATACAGGTAAAATAAATGAATGAAACATAGAAAAGTATATTTATACTACAACTTTTCTTCTTGATATAAAAAATAAAGATCCTTTGGATGAATAAGATCTCATTTTTTAAAATCTAGCCATTAAAACATTATTAAACTTAATTTCTTTTTTTTTTTTTTTTTGAGACAAAGTTTCACTGTCACCCAGGCTAGAGTGCAGTGGCACAATCTCGGCTCACTGAAACCCCTGCCTCCCGGGTTCAAACAGTTTTCGTGCCTCATCCTCCCGAGTAGCTGGGATTACAGGCGCCAGCAACCATGCCCAGCTGATTTTTGTGTTTTTAGTAGAGATAAGGTTTCACCATGTTGGTCAGGCTAGTCTCAAACTCCTGACTTCAGGTGATCCACCTGCCTTGGCTTCCCAGCGTGCTGGGATTACAGGCGTGAGCCACCGCACTCGGCCAAGAAACTTAATTTCTTAAAATTGTTGTTTTTAAAAGCTGTTTCTACTCAAGGAAAAACCTATCCATTCAGGATGTTAAGATTAAGATTATGGGCTTTTACTCTTTTAAATTTCTAGCAAAAATTAAAACAAACAAAAAATAAAATTAAAATTCTATACCTGCTATTGAATTCTTTGCAAGTTCTTAATCTGTGCTGTACTGAGTCCTAATATTTGGTCATAAGACCTACAAACATCATAATATGCTATAGTAAATAAGAATTCAAATAACTTTCACATTACTTCAGTGGTAATAAGATGAAATCTTTCACATTATTTGTAACAATATGAAGTCTGTATTAGTAACTAACTTTTTCTACCATTAAAAAAAAAAATCTACTTTTTCCCATATATCAGCTATTCAAAATATAAGTATTTGGGAGCAACCTTTTCAATTTAATAAGTCAAAATTTAAATATGGTATATATAATTTTTTTGTCATTCTTTGCATTTGCAGCTCTGTCTTAATGAGACCCTAATTTTTGAAATTTTGTTGCTGAATATATCCGTCAAGGGATTGAAATCATTGTAAAATATTGAATTATCTTGAAAGTAATTTCTCTGTTTAAATTCCATACTATATTGAAAGATGGCAGGACTTTGGACTCTGTCTAGGTGGATGTAGGAGCCAGCACGTGTCACCCTGTATGCCACCCATCACTGTCTCCACACCATACAGCAAGTTACGGGGAATATTAGGAGCATGTTTTGTTTGTTTGTTGGTTGGTTGGTTTGTTTGTTTGAGATGGAGTTTCACTCTGTTGCCAGGCTGGAGTGCAGTGTCATAATCCCAGCTCACTGCAATCTCCACCTCCCGGGTTCAAGCGATTCTCCTGCCTCAGTCTCCCGAGTAGCTGAGATTACAGGCACGCACCACCACGCCCGGCTAATTTTTGTATTTTTAGTAGAGATGGGGTTTCACCATGTTGGCCAGGATGGTCTCGATCTCTTGACCTTGTGATCCACCCGCCTCGGCCTCCCAAAGTGCTGGGATTACAGGTGTGAGCCACTGTGCCTGGCAGGAGCATTCTTAAGGGGGAAACAAGTCACAAAAGAACAGGTACAGATCAGGAAATGTATATGGAGGCCAGGGGATTATTGAGTGTGGACATTTGTTGTTTTTCAGCCACATTGTTTTGCTCTGGTCCATTACCTTTCACCTACAGTGTGTATCTTGGCGGGGCCCTGTTAATAAACAAAATGCTCAGCCAGGTACGGTGGCTTACGCCTTTAATCCCAGCACTTTGGGAGGCCAAGGCGGGCAGATCACTTGAGGTCAGGAGTTTGAGACCAGCCTGGCCAACATGGTGAAACCCTGTCTCTACTAAAAATACAAAAGTTAGCCAGGCGTGGTGGTATGTGCCTGTAGTCCCAGCTACTCGGGAGGCTGAGGCATGAGAATCACTTGAACCCAGGAGGCAAAGGTTGTAGTGAGCCGAGATTGCACCACTGCACTCCAGCCTGGGCGACAGAGCAAGGTTCTGTCTCGAAAAACAAAAACAAACAAACAAACAAACAAAACAGAAAAAATAAACAAGTAAATAAACAAAATGCTCAAGTGCTAAGCTGGCTTTTTGGTGGCAGAGTGACAGAAGGATGGACAGAAGAGTGGGCACCTTGATTCCATCAGTAAGGCCCTGCCAGGATGGGGAAGGGGTTACTGCCCAGGCCACTGTGGTCCACCAACCTCCCCTCTTCAATTCTGTGAACTCAGCCCTGGTACACACATACACACACACACACACACACACACACACACACAGAGCATTAGCTTTATGAAGGAGGCAACAGAAGACACAATGGCCCTAGAATTGCATTTGCTTCAACTCTTTCTGTGCTACCGGGTATTGTTATCATGGCTGAGAGAAGTTTCATTCTTCAGCAACGCACTGCAGAGCTGGTGTTTCAAAGAAACTTAGAATACAGTAGGCCAGGGCCACCGCATACAGTTGTGCAGATTATGAATTGCACATAAACTACAACATGGATGGTGTGTACAAGCTACACAACTGTACATGACAGCCGTGCAGGCACTCTACGAATATCCGTATCCTTTTGCTATGAAAAAAAGAGGTCTTAATTGTATTGGCTGATCTAAAAAGCAGGTTGGGAAATAGCATGATAAGGTTGCAAAGAAGTACAGAAATGAGAGGAATCGCTATGGTAGCACAACACATAATTCTCTTCCAGTGCCTCACCTGAAGCCCCCTCTCCTCTTCCCTGTGCTGATGTTATCTTTTGACCCATGATGGATTCTAGAGCAGAAACCACAACAAACCCCTAACATTTCATTCCACTTATATTGTTACTACAGTAGAATAAGATTTAATGTTAAAAGACCCCACTTACTGACAACTTTTTTGTGTGACAGTATCATAGCTATCATGTATTCCTATAGAGACTTATAATTAAAAAGTTACCTTTCGGTTGTCTTACATGTTTTTCCACCAAGTTTGTCTTTTTCTGTTTTACTTTTCTTTCCTCACATTCATTCCCTTGAGAAAAGGGGAGACAGATGAGGCACAAGTTTGAGGAAATTAGAAGGAGATTTGATATGAGGGGAGAGAACCAGAGGGAAAAAAGAAAAAGAGTAGGGAAAGTAGAGAAGAGATCAATAGAGAGGAAGTGAGAAAGAAAGAAAAAAAGTCAAAAGCAGGAAAAAAAAAAAAAAAGGCACAGAAGGAGAAAGAACTTATTTTGAATATGAAATTCAGATTATGTCCTAACCACCTCATCAAAAATGTATTTATTCTTGCAATGGAGCCTATTGTTGAATTTCACAAGTAGGTTCCCTTTTAGAGGGCTCCCTCCTTTTTTATTAAGCCTGGGTTTTATAAACAAAGAATAAACCTGGCTGCTTAGGATTCCAAGGAATTTGGTTTGTAATATTTAAGAGGAACATGGAAAAGAAAGATGGGTAAGGGTGGGAAGGAAACTCCCAATATTTAATGTGATTTTCCCTTCTGTTCTTTTCTTGAATCGCTATCCTTTGTCTCTGAAAAAATATCAAAGAACCAGAGATAAGCCTATAATTTGGGCTCACTATAAAAAAAATTTAAAAAGTAAAGGAAAATTAATCCTAGAAAGGCAAAAACTTAAAGTTCAGAAAGTAGAGAAATGGGGCCGGGCGTAGTGGCTCATGCCTATAATCCCAGCAATTTGGGAGGCTGAGGTGGGCGGATCATGAGGTCAGGAGATTGAGACCATCCTGGCTAACACAGTGAAACCCCATCTCTACCAAAAAAAAAAAAAAAAAAAAAAAAAAAAATTAGCTGGGCATAGTGGCATGCATCTGTAGTCCCAGCTACTCAGGAGACTGAGGCAGGAGAATCACTTGAACCTGGGAGGCAGAGGTTGCAGTGAGTTGAGATCGTGCCACTGCACTCCAGCCTGGGCAACAGAGTAAGACTCGTCTCAAAAAAAAAAAAAAAAAAAAAAGAAGAAAGAGAGAGAGAGAAAGAGAAAGAAAGAGAAATTAACCCAGATCCAGAGAGACAAATTTAATGTGGACCCTATTTCATTCTTAAACTTGTCATACAAACAGTGCATTTGAAGTGCCACTTTATCCCAAAACATTATGCAGAAAGGAGAAAAAAATGTAATTTTCACAAACTGTTGAGAGGTTTGAGAAGATGAATTTGAGATCATGGTCCCTAACTAGCACTGCCCAGGAGCTGGGTGAATGTGAATCAGATGAGCTTAACAGTGCCAGGAATTTGTTTTACTACTGTGCAGAGCAGTTATTATTCTGATTTCCGCATATAATATAAATTAGAATTACAGACTCATTTTTAATTTGCACTCCAATTACATTTAATAAAATGAGGGATTAAGATTCAGCTAGTCTGCTTTTCTTGGGGTACAGGGTGTTGAGAGTAAAAGTGTATGGAAGGGGAACAGATGATTTAGAGGAGAGTGAAAATGGGGAAAGAAATGCTAATCAGGGGAAAAACTGAAAAACTATACAAGCCTAAGTAAGAGAAAAGTGGGAAAACATGGGAGAAAAAGGTGGAAAGAAATAAGAAATACATAAGAAAAAACAGAGAAAATAATTAATACTTTGTGGAAAACTGCATGCCCATTTTGTATGTTGTACCACCCTTGTGATTTAACAAGCCCAGAGTGGAATTTTGCTGCTCATTTGCTGTATCTTTGCTTAGCTCCTGATTTCCAAATCCCCATTGCAAGCTGCCTGCTAGATTGTCAAAGATGAGCCCCAGAACTACAAACATGGCAGCTCATAGAATCTTAACTGCCAAAAGGGTCTTGAGACAACTAATCATGCCCTCCTCCTCCCCTCACCCCAGCCACTTGCACACACTTTTCATAGTTGAGGAAATTGAGGCCCAGAGAGATTAATGACCATGTAATATAGGAAGTGTAGTTAGAACCAAAACCTAGGGCATTTGATTCTAACTTCAGTATTTCAGAGTTGATTTCTTAATTTTTCCCCTCCAAAATGTTTCCAATTCCTTCTCCCAGCTTGTTTCATAAGGTTACTATCACCTAGTCATCATGTTGTCTCCCAAACTGACATACCCAGTTTTTTTTCCTCTGGTCCCCACAGGCAGTAAGTCAATAACTCTTGTTGACTATGGATTCATGTCCTTGTTTCCACTGTGACTGCTCCTCACCTGGTTCAGACTTTGGCACACTTCATCTGACTGTTAGAGTAGCTTTCTAACTGGTCTCCCTACCTCTAGCCTCCTCCAGCTTCTCTTAGAGACTGCAGTCAGAGTAATTATCCTAAAACATAACACTAATGTTGTCATTTCTCTGTCTTTCAGTGGCTCCTTTTTAGCTACCTGACTTCTTAGCATGATCCGTTATTTCCGTAATTTGGCTCCTGCCTTGCTTTCCAGCCACATGCCTCACTACTCCTGAATTGGAGATGCCCAATACTTTCCCATTTGTTTGATTTTGTTCACCCCATTTCCTATATTCAGGATATCCTCATTTTCCCCTTTCCTAACTCAAAGACTGCCTTTTTTTATTTTTATTTTTATTTTTTTTGAGACAGAGTCTCACTCTGTCGCCCAGACTGGAATGCAGTGGCACGATCTTGGCTCACTACAAGCTCTGCTTCCCGGGTTCACGGCATTCTCCTGCCTCAGCCTCCCGAGTAGCTGGGACTACAGGTGCCCGCCACCATGCCCGGCTAATTTTGTTTTGTATTTTTTAGTAGAGACGGGGTTTCACAGTGTTAGCCAGGATGGCCTCGATCTCCTGACCTCATGATCTGTCCACCTTGGCCTCCCAAAGTGCTGGGATTACAGGCGTGAGCCACTGCACCCGGCCCTGCCTTTTTCATAGAGTCTCATTATTTCCTTTCCTGAGCCAAAACTAAGTTCTGGACTCTTCTCTTAACATATACTTAATTAACATACATTCTGGTTTTATTATTTGTGCACATATCCTAAGGCCAGGTAACATATTCTGTTATTTTACTATGTTTTGTTTTGTTTGAGACAGCATCTCACTCTGTTGCTTAGGCTGGAGTGCAGTGGTGCAATCACAGCTCACTGCAGCCTCAAACTCCCAGGCTCAAGCCATCCTCCTGCCTCAGCATCCCAAGTAGCTGAGACTACAGGCACACACCACTATGCCCAGCTATGTCCAATTCTTTTTTAATCCCTCCCACAGCCTGCACAGTGCTTCATATATGATAGGTAGGAATCAAATTGTTCAATTGGACAAAACTGAGTCTGTGCTAGAAAACAGGTAAAATAATTAGTCACATAGAGAATGAAGACAACAATGTCGATGCTTTACATTAATTTGAAACTTCCATGGCTAAATACATGACTGTCTTAGAATGTACATAGAGTGTACTAATTGCATGTAATATTTTTAATAGTAGTAAGGCTGCTAGTAGATTTACCCTTGCTTTTAGAAACTAAGAGGAAAATATTTGCCTATACTAGATCTCTCTGAAATTTCTACAAATTTAGTTTGATTTCTTTATGAAATACAGTTTAGGGTAGAAATTAATAGATTAAAATTCTGTACTGCAAAGGAGATTTTGCGCTTTTCTTATAAGTTATGATAGCATTTCCCTATAATGTTCTCAGGTTCAATAGTATAGATTGGAATATAGGCCAAACCACATTACAGTGAAGTTCATCTGGTACTTTTAGACACTAAAGCCCAATGTGGGCAGGGTGCAGTGGCTCATGCCTATAATCCCAGCACTTTGGGAGGCCGAGGCGGGTGGATCACCTGAGGTCAGGAGTTCGACACCAGCCTGGCCAACATGGTGAAACCCCATCTCTACTAAAAATGCAAAAATTAGCCAGGCGTGGTGGCAGGCACTTGTAATCCCAGCTACTTGGGAGGCTAGGGCAGGAGAATCACTTGAACCCAGGAGGAGAAGGTTGTAGTGAGCCAAGGTTGTGCCACTGTACTCTGGCCTGGGTGAAAGAGCGAGACCCTATCTCAGAAAAAAAAAAAAAAAAAAAAAAAAAGCCCAATGGGAAGGTCCAAAGACGAGTCCCATTTGTGTAAAATCCTATCCTATAATAATTTGCTTTTTTTTTGTGGGACTGACTCTTGTACGTGTGACTAAAACTGCCTTCAAGTATTCTTGCTTTTTGAAGTAGTATTTTTTTTTTCTTCACTTATGCCAAGTTAAATGTTCCTTCCATAGTGTTCTTTTATGTGCATGACTGAAGCTGAGGCTTGGTCTGTCTCCCAGGTTTGAAAGTAACTTAGAGCTGTTTTAGCACTCAGCAAAGAGAGAGATTTGCCTATAAGACAAACTATAAGAGGTGCCTATAAGACAACCTCCACATTAAAAGTTCATTACAGGCTAAAGATTCTTAGAACATGGCAATATATAAAGAAAAAACATCACTCCCCACCGCCAAATAAAACCCAAACATTAAATAGGCCCAGAGTGGTGGCTCACTCATATAATCCCAGCACTTTGGGAGGCCCAGGCGGGCAGATCACTGGACATCAGGAGTTTGAGAACAGCCTGGCCAACATAGTGAAAAATACAAAATTTAGTCAGGCGTGGTGGCGAATGCCTGTAATCCCAGCTACTCAGGAGGCTGAGGCAGGAGAATCACTTGAACCCGAAAGGCAGAGTGGTTGCAGTGAGCAAAGATCACACCACTGCACTCCAGCCTGGGTGACAGAGCAAGACTACGCCTCACAAAACAACAACAAACAAACAAAAACATTAAATAGTATCACCTGGGAAAGGCTAAAGATGTAGGAGGAAAAAAGAGGAGCTGGATAATTTTACATTTACCAAAAATTTAGTTGTGGACCGTTCCCGTTACATATCAGCAAGGATGACAGGTCCTATGATTGCTGTAGTTTGCATGCTGTCTGCAGAACTAGGCTTGGCGTGGTTTATGCCTGATGATTTAGATCCAGGGAACTGGGAAACTAAACCAGTGCAGAAAAAGAAAAGTGAAGTAGTAAAGTACCATAATGTTTTCCACTTGGAAGATAGCCTGAGGATTAGCTTTGAGAAAGAGTTTCTTCAGTGTAGGATTCTCAGAATGGAGCATCGTGAAGAAAGGAAAGGCATCAAAAAGTCTAGCTGAATTCCTTTGCTCTTAACCACCCTACTCTTGGAGGAACCAGAGATGACTACTGGATACCAGGGATCACAATAAAATATGTAGTGGCATTTGTTCCATACCTGAAGTGTTTGATTCAGTTCTCAAGCTCCTGTAAAAATAAATAGCACATTTCAAAAATTTGCCAGCATAACCACAAATATTTAGACAAGATTTACTAGATATAAAATAACCAGTCATTCTGTAAATGCTTTGTGGGTGGTAATGAAACATGTTTAGCAAGCCTAGGCCATTGCTGATTATAGAACATATGAGACTAAAATTACCTAAATTTCTGCAACATATGGGCTATTCAATCTGTAAAAGCCGTAAAAATTTATTGTACGTAATAATATGTAATCTATTCTTATTATGTCTATTCCAGTCACTCCATAGGCTGCTGGCATCCCCAACACTGCTGCCTCCTTGTCCTTCCCTTAACAGGCTGAGAGAAGTTAGCTGCTGCTGCTGAGCCGCATAAATAAGGTCAATTATGTTGGGAATATAGGGTTTCAAAGAGACCTGGGGATAAATTCTGAAATGGATGGTTAGGAGAAATCACCAACTAATGGTAACTTCTTTACCACCAAGTCTGTGGCCTTACTAGGGGTGGCCACGCTTGGGAATCTTGCAGGCAAATAATGTACCTTATTTACATTTAATAACATTTCTTATGGTTTGTTGGATAAAAGAGGAGGCTAGCAGTTTTTTAGAAGATTTCACTTTAAGAAATGTCTTTGGATAAAGAAGCTTATTTTCTGTGCTCCTAATTTTTAAAATTGATAATAATTAAAATACTTATTTCCTTAACCTCATTGGCATACTAAAACATAAACTTAAGTCACATAATTTTCACCAAATTCTTATTTCTTGATACATTTTCAATAAATATTTTGGAAATATTGAATAAAACAAATAGTTTAGGAAGAAAAATTGTCTTAGCTATTATCCTATAAAATAAACATGCAAAGACATAATTGTGATCCATTTTAAGGGGTCTGGCAAATACACCCAGTTCAAGTTCTACAATGGATCTTTCAGAAAGTAAATGTTAAAACAGTAATTTTCTATACAGTTCGCAAATAAATATTCATATAGTCTTTATCAAATAGATCTGGTGACTTAAATGAAGGTTAAGCTTAATGATAAAAATTTTCAAGAGACTGAGAAATATCAAGTAAATGTACTTTGAAGAATAGATGCAAATTAAAATAAAGCCTGCCACTATCCTCTTTAAAACAAAGGAAAGAGCCATGGTAGGACTACTGTCAAGATATGAGAAAAAATATAAATACTTTATAAAGTAAATTCTTCATTTCTAAAGGACCTAAAGTGACAGTATAGATAAGTTTAAGTCTCCAACATTTTTCACTCATCTAGATTTAAGATGCTCAATTTAAATTTTAAAGACTAGTAAATATGAGGGCAGAATATTCAACAAGATCATTGTTTACTTTTTTTTTTTTCCCTGAGACGAGGTCTCCCTCTGTTAGCCAGGCTAGAGTGCAGTGGCTCTACCATGGCTCTTTGCAGCCTTGACCTCCCAGCTCAAGCAATCCCCTTGCCTCAGCCTCCTGAGTAACTGGGACCTCAGGTGTTCACTACCATGCCCAGAAAATTTTTTCTTTTTTGTAGGGACAGGGTCTTGCCATATTGCCCGGGGTTGTCTTGAGCTCCTGAGCCCAAGCGATCCTCCCGCCTGGGCCTCTCAAAGTATTGGGATTACAGGCATGAGCTGTTGCACCCAGCTTAATTTTTTATCAGTGTTCCAAAGTACACAGTTATAAAGTGTCACTGAAATCCATGGTTTTGGAAAAGAAAAATAATATATATAACTTATTTTTCAACCTCACTAGCATGATTAAATCTTACTAATGTCTCTGCAATACAGCAGTAGTGAATTCCATTCTGTTCTTAAAATATTACATCTTTCATTCATAATTAACATTCTCAAATTAGACTCTAGCTAGTAATTATGTTCCTGATGCAAATAGGCAATAAAAAAGAAATCCATGCTTTATTAAATTGGGCTTAAGAGGATTACTTGTAACCAAAATTTGTTTTGTTTTGTTTTTCTTCATCTATTTATTTATTTCCAGTAGAGTCAGCTGATAAATGGCGTAGGGAGCTGAGAAGGGAGGGGTGAGACCTTGACTAATTTGAGATTTGTTAATTCTCAAGATCTTTTATATCTTTAAAATTCCGTGATTTTTGCTATTTAGGGATCCATTTTTTCATCATTTCTAATAGTGATCATAACAGTGAGACTAATGAAACAGTACTTGCTGAGCCTTTTTCATCCTAACAATTAAAGTTATTCTTATAATTTTTAATATTTTAAAAAGCAATTAAGGGGTAGTATAGAAAAATTCTCAGAGAGTGAATGTCAGCAAGATTGCTGACTAGAGACCCCTGGCATTCATCCTTCCCCCACAAGAAAGGACCAGAGCAATGAATAAACTGCTAAGATGTGACTGCAGTGTCAAAGGAAGGTCACTGGAGGACAGCTGGGGAACAGAGACATGTCTGTGGTGATGGAAAGTCCAGGAGGACAGTGTGAAGGCACCTATATCACCCATGTGGCCTAGATCTGCCCAGAGTCAGGGGAGACTTCCCATTGCAGGGAAAAGGTAAGCAGAAGAGCCCCACCAGCCCCCATTGCTACCAAAAACACCTACAGTCCTTACAACAGGAGAATCCCACAGTCCTCACAAGCCCTGAGCCTAGTTTTGGGAGTTGCTAGGAATTCACACAGCTACATTGCCCCAGGTTAAGAGCACAAGGTATGCACTTCCTACTCCCCAATCACCACCTGTGAGCCAAGCTGCTGCTTGAGATCAGAGCCACCTCTGGAGAGTAACCTGCTCTGTGGGGCCACTAGCCACTGCATCTCTCCAGCCCTAAGGCTCCAACTCCATTCCACGAAGCCCACAGTGGCGGCTGAACACCACAACACCACCTGTGCAGAACCTGGGCCAGGATCTGCTGTGGCTTTGGTCTCACATAGCAGGGAAACCAACCCTCACTGCTGCACTTCTAGCCAGAGGGAGAATATGACAGTCTTATCCATGGAAAACCCACCCTTGAGCCAGCCAAACTGCTGCATACATACCCTCAAGTGAGAGAGACCCCTGAACCTCTAAACAACTGATATACCCCTGGGCAAGCAGAACGGCTGTGTGCCTGTGCTTAGGACATGAAGAAACAATTCCACAGTGCCTCCACCCCCTACAGATATGTTCCTGGCCTGCCCAATGACCCTGCACCCAAAATCAGGGCCCGAGACACAGTCCTGCAGGTTGCTTCTGACAGGCATGCCCTCAGGCCAGCCAAACAGGCAAGAACCCCTATCCTGGACCAGAGAAACAGCCCCATAAGTCCCCCAGGTGGACATGCCCCAGGCTGCCAAGCAGCCCTGTATCCACATATCAGGCCTCAGAAACAGCCCACAGGCTGTCCCCAGTGGGCATGTCCCTGAGTCAGCCAAGCAGACTTGCACTAGTGTTCCAGATTTGAGAAATGGCTCTGTGGGCCACCCCCCGTAAACATGCCCGCAGATCACCCGCACCCAAGCAGCTGTGCACCCACATCCCTGGTGCATAACTCTGAGAAACACCAGGCCTAAGAAACATTTCTGTAGGCTGCTACTCACAGACAACAACTGTGTGATCATGCTCCCGGCTGCATTAACAGCCCATGGCCCCAAACCCAGCAAGCCAGACCCCAGGTTGGCCAACCCACTGTGTGTATGTGCCTGTCTGTCCCTGATCTGAGAAACAGCCTGGTGAGCCCAACCCTGGCAAAACTGCACCACTGATGCCACAAACTCTCTAAGCCCAGGCCACTGAGAAACTTGCAAATGCTGAAGAAACTACATGGAGACTGCACTATTGCATCCACTTAGAACCAAAGCCAACGCAACCCACTGAACTGACATCCCAAGACCCATTCATACAAATAAGTCTTTCCCTGTGACACTACTCCATAAAATAGGAAGAGGCATTTTTTCCATTAGATGCATAGAACTCAACATAGGACCACAGGATACATGACACTTCCAAAGGAAAACAATAATTCTCCAGTAACAAACATCAATAATAAGAAAATATATAAAATGTCAGAAAAAGAATTTAAAATAATAATCTTAAGAAAATTCTTAAGATCAAAATCTTTTCCAGATAAACCAAAACTAAGGAAATTCATCACTAGATTGGCCTTACAAAAAATGCTCAAGGGACTTATACATAGAAATGAAAAGATGATAGCCACCATCATGCAAACATGCAAAACTATAAAACTCCCTGGTAGCGCTGATACACAAAGGAGAAAGAGAAAGCAATAAAATCTTATCACTACAGAAAATCACTCAACTGCAAAAATAAACAATAAGAGAAGAAGTAAGGAGCAAATGATATACAAAACAACCGGAAAACATGTAACAAATTGACAGGAGTAAGTCTTCACCTATCACTAATAACCTTAAATGTAAATAGATTAAATTCCCTACTTAAAAGATATAGACTGGCTGAATGGATTTTTCTTTTAAATGACCCAACTATATGCTGCCTACATGAAACTTACTTCACCTGTAAAGATACATACAGACTGAAGGTGAAGAAATGAAACAAGATATTCAATGCAAATGGAAACCAAAGTCAGGCAAGATTAGCCATATTTATATCAGATAAAACAGACTTTAAGTCAGAAACTGTAAAAAAAAGATGAAGAGAGTCATTTTATAGTTATAAAGGGATCAATTTAACATGAGGACATAACAATTGTAAATACATGTACACTGGAGCACCCAGATTTATAAAGCAACATTAGATCTAAAGGCAAATATAGATTCCAATACAATAACAGCTGGGTACTTCAACACCCACTCTTAGCCTAGGACAAATCATCTAGACAGAAAATCATGAAAGAAACATGGAATTTAAACTAGATCACAGACCAAATGACTTAACAGACATTTATAGAACATTTCATCCAACAGCTGCACAGTACACATTCTTGTCATCAGCATATGGAATGTTCTCCAGGATTGACTGACTGTGTGTTAGGATGCAGAACAAATCTCAAAAAGTTTATCCAAAAATTTTTAAAAATTTAAATCTTATCAAGTATTTTGTCTGATCACAATGGAATAAAACTAGAAATCAATAACAATAGGAACATTCAAAAGTATACAATACATAAAAATTAAACAACATGCTCCTAAATGAAAGGAAGAAATGAAATATGCTATCTCAAAATTTACTGACACAAATGGAAATAGAAACACAATACACCAAAACTTACAGGGGCACAGCAAAAGCAGTATTAAGAGTCAAGTTTATAGTAATAAATACCTACATCAAAAAACTAGGAAGATGTCAAATAAATAACCTAATGATGCACCTTGAGGAACTAGAAAAGCATGAATAATCCAAACTCAAAATTAGTAGATGGAAAGAACTAATAAAAGTCAGAGGAGAAATAAATGAAATGGAGACTGAAAAAAAACCCCAAAATATTAACAAAACATGATTAACTCATTCTATGAGGCCAGCATTGCCCTGATACCAAAACCAGACAAGGACATGACAAAAAAAGAAGACTACAGGTTAGTATCCCAGATGAATATAGATGACAAAATCCTCAACAAAATGAAACCCACAGAACTGTCCAACACAAGGAGTAAACATTAATGTAATGTAAACTATGGACTATAGTTAATAACAATGTATTAATATGTGTTCATTGACCGTAACAAATGTACCACATGTAAGACATTAATAGAAGATACCATGGGGGATTGGTAGGAGGGCGCAGTGGGATGTGTGTGTGGAACTCTGTGCACTATTTGCTCAGTTATTTTGTAAATCTAAAACTGCATGCAAAAAATAAAGTTTATTATTTTTCATAATTTTTTTAAAAGGCATTAAAAGCGAATCTAATGGTTTAGAGCATTTGTTTTGGGCAAGGAAAGAAGTAGCTGAAATGATTCAGTTAACTTTGTGAGATTTTGAATTGTGGTATGTTTTTGAAGTATTAGACAAGGGTTGGAGGCACTGGATTTGAGACATAAGAATGAAACAAAACATAAGGAAGACATCAGAGTGACCAGACCTGATCAATGATTATTTAAGACAAATTGCTAAGTTGGATGGATTCATTTAATCTCATTTTTTAAAAGAAATCTTACTATTTTCTAATAAAGTCATACTCATGTATTGTAGTGAAAGGTACGTTTTCCACTGAGCAGCACCTGCACATACCCTTCTGCATCTTATATTCCTGTATCCCTTTCCTATTTCTGACTAATGGTTTCTGTTTTTCTCTTCCTACTTTACTCTCACTCTCTCCTGTTGTTGTTGTTTTTTTAATCCTTGTACTTTCTCTTCTAACACATCAGACTTACAAGTTGCCCTTCTGTCATCGTTTACTTATGCTGAAATAGCTTAGTGGTTATCATAAAAAAAAAAAAAAAGATCAGTGTTCTGGGGAGAAATTTATTTCAGTGACTTCTGTGCCCTCAGTAAAAGTAGGAAAATGTCTGTGGGTGATAACAGCAATTCCCACATTGAACCATATTTTTTATCTTTTTGAGCTCCTGGTCCTGGAAGAAATCTCCCTGGAAGATTCCTGGTGAGCCTATAGTTCTTTCCACAGCTATAAAAGCAGAATCCTTAGTTTGACTGTAGGGCTTCGGGAGAAGCCATTGTGAGAGAGGGAATCCTTGCTTGATAGATACGACTGGTTTCTCCTAAGGAAATGGTTCTCAAACCTGAGTATGCATTAGAATCACTTGGAAGTCTATTAAAACACAGAATTCTATGCCCCATCCCCAAGCTTATGATTCAGTAAGAAGGGGTGAGGCCTAAGCATTTACTTCTTTAACCAGTTCCCAGGTGATGCTGCTGGTCCGGCGTCCTCATTTTGAGAACAACCAGTAAAGAAACCTTAGATAGTTAATGATGCTTTCCTTGAGCGTCAAAAGCCAACACTTTGAATGTCTTGGCACTTGTATATAGAGGCTCTGGGATTGTGAAAAATGCAGTGCTCAAGCAGCTAAAGCAAACTACTCTGATTTCAAGGTTTGTGGCTCTCCTAACGATCACCCATATTCCTTTGTTTCCCTTGGCCTTTGTTAGGAAAGAAGACTTTTTAGAAAAACCAGCTTTGAGTAGTTAATCCTCAGCTGAATAAGATATTTTTGTGTATATATTTATTTATATGTATGTGTGTGTGAAAAAATATATATATATTTAAATATATATATATATAAAATATATATACATATATTTTGCAACAGGATCTTGCTCTGTCACCCAGGCTGGAGTGCAGTGGCTCTTTCATGGCTCACTGCAGCCTCAACCTCCCCAGGGTTAGGTGATCCTTCCACTTCAGCTTCCCTAGTAGCTGGGACTACAGGTGCATGCCACCATGCTCTTCTAAACTTTTGTATTTTTTTGTAGAGATAGGGTTTTGCCATGTTGCCCAGGCTGGTCTTGAACTCCTTGACTTGAGCAATCTGCTCACTTCAGTCTCTCAAAGTGCTGGGATTACAGGTGTGAGCCATTGCACCTGGCCCTATGATACATTTTTTGTGAGAGGAGCCATTTTAAAGAAGACACTTTTTTTTTCTTTAATCTACACTGTTAAAAATGAATTATTAGTGACAATAATGATCACTAGTGACAAAAATGATCATTTGTTGAGCAACTAATGTGTCCCAAGCCCTCTGTGTACTTTCATCACTATGCTTCTCAGAACCTTACAAAGTCCCTAGTGTGTTTACTGTTTTCATTTCATTATACTCTTCTAAGGAACTCCCTGGAGCACACTTATATTTGACTTTAGCATGCATTCTATTATTCATTTTAGCAGATCTTCACAGTGGTTAAGATTACATTATAAGAAACATGAAAGGTCTAGACTCCTGGCAGGAGAATGCTTAAAGTCTATCCAGGACAAAACATTACAAAAGATGTAATGTTCATTTTTGAGAAATTTTGCAAGGACAGACTTCACAAAATGTACAGAACCTACAGAAACTGGTTCTGTTGTTTATCAATATATAATAAATAAGTATTTTTATTTTTTATTTATTTAAGAGTCAGTGTCTTGCTCCATCACCTGGGCTGGAGTGCAATGGCTTGATCATTCTCACCACAGCTTCAAACTCCTGGGCTCAAGTGACCCTCCCACTTTTGTTTTAGTGACAGGGTTTTGTTAAGTTGCCCAGGATGGTACTCCCATTGTAGCTTCCTCAGATGGGATTACAGGTGTGTGTGCCCAGGTTATTTTTTTAATTGGTTGCTATATTACCTAATAATAAAATTTTCCTCTGTGTTAAAGTAATTTTTAATTTAAATCTACTTTTTAAATGTAGCTTTCTGTGAACTTCCTCATACATTTGAATATGGTCATTGTCACCTATTAACATTCTCCTATCACCTCCATTTTTTTACTACACTAAAAATATTTAATCAGTTTTGTGCTCTTTTCCCCATTTCTTCTCTAGGTTCAGTTTATTGGGTAGTATAGTGGAAAGATTACTTTAGACATCCTGTGTGGTACAGAACCATGTTTGTACTGTATTTAATGTGAGTCAAATCTACATTAGGTTTTTTGTTCAGTTTGCTTGAACCTATCCTCCTCCCTCTTTCCTTCCTTCCTCCCACCCTATATTTTATCTATGTCTACACCTACATGTATTTTGAACAGTTACCATGTGCCTGGTATTGTGAGAGTTTTAATATCAGCTATTTAATCCTTACAGCAATTCTACATGGTAGATATTATTCTTTGAATTATTTCTTTGACATGTTACCATAAGTAAAGGAGTACAAACATTTGGGGTGTGAATTGAATTGACAATCCTTTATAGTGACACCAAGAGTGTTGTTGACACCTAATGAAAAGCTAACTGGTAATTGCTTAACTAGTATTTCTTTAATTATTAGTGAGGTTGATTCTTTCTCAAGTAGTTGTCTTCTGGAGTAAATTTTCTATTTATGTTCTTAAATCGTTTGTTAATTGGATCCCTTATAAATTCCTACAAACTACTTATATATAAAGGTAATCTATTATACTTTTTTCGTTTTTTGGTTTTTTTTTTTTCCGAGATGGAGTCTTGCTTTGTTACCCAGGCTGGAGTGCAATGGCGCGATCTCGGCTCACTGCAACCTTACCCTCCTGGGTTCAAGCAATTCTCCTGCCTCAGCCTCCCGAGTAGCTGGGATTATAGGCACCAGCCACCATACCTGGCTAATTTTTGTATTTTTAGTAGAGACGGAGTTTCACCATGTTGGCCAGGCTGGTCTCAAACTCCTGACCTCGTGATCCACCCGCCTTGGCATCCCAAAGTGCTGGGACTACAGGCATGAGCCACCACACCCGGTCTATTATGCTTTCCCCGCAACTCTGTTGTCATACATTTATGAATGTATTTTTTAAAATGATTTATTTGGCAGAGATTTGTAATTGTTATGCAATCAATCAACTTGGAACTCTATTCCTCCAGAGGTTCACACTTGCTCAGGTCTCTGCTCAAATGGCCTTGACCACCTGTATAAAATATCTCTCCACCCTCTTCTAATCACTCTCACTCTCTATTCTCTCCCTCTCTTTTTATTTTCATCACAGCACATTCTAGCTGGCATAACATATTGTATTGGTTTATTATCTGTGTCCCCCACTAGAATAAAACACTTCATGAGATAGGGACTTGATAATTTTTGGTGCTGTATCCCCAGTGCCTAGTGCATAGGAAGTGCTCATAAATATTTTTGAGTGAATGATGCAAACTCTGCCATTGAATTACTTTTATTGCATCAGTGGACAATAAATGATCTTTCCTCTGTAAATGAGGCAATGATACCATTCCATTTTCTTCTGGCTCATTATAGTTTTAAAATAATTTACTCTTTTCCTATATGAAATTTTTTTATGGTACATCATAAATCTTTGACCAACATTTTCCTAGAATTTTGCTTTTTCCATGCTTTTCTTTTTTTTTTTTTTTTTTTTGAGAGGGAGTTTCACTGTCACCCAGGCTGGAATGCAGTAAGTAGCATGATCTCGGCTCACTGCAACCTCTGCCTTCTGGGCCGAGTAACTGGGATTACAGGTGCCCGCCACCACCCCTGGCTAATTTTTGTAGTTTTTAGTAGAGACAGGGTTTCACCATCTTGGCTAGGCTGGTCTTGAACTCCTAACCTCATGATCTACGCGCCTCAGCCTCCCAAATGCTGGGATTACAGGTGTGAGCCACTGCACCCGGCCTCTTTCCATGCTTCTTTTGAATTCGTATCAGTTTGGATCTATTTTTGTATCTTTTTTTTTTTTTTTTTTTTTTTGAGACAGGCTGGAGTGCAGTGACATGTTCATAGCTTACTGTAACCTTGAATTCCTGGGCTCAAGAGATCCTCCTACCTCAGCCTCCCCTGTAGCTAAGACTATAGTCATGTGCCATCACACCTGGCTACTTCTAAATTTTTTTTGTTAGAGCCACGGTCTCAGTAAGTTGCCCAGGATCGTCCTCCCACCTCAGGCTCCCAAAGTGCTAGCATTACAAGCATGAGCCACTGTGCCTGGTTATGTTTTTATTTCTATATTCGAAACTTTGCACTGGTAGTTCTGATGGCCATTTAATTATAACATGGCTTAACATTTTATAGGACTGAGTAGCCCTTAGACATTTTTCATCCCAATTGTTTCTTTGAGATTTTTTTCTTTAACTTTTTACTATGGAAAATCAAATATGCTAAATTAGAGAGAATAGTATAGGAACTGGAAAACTTTTTTTTGAATGCATAATAGAATATTTTTTAACAATGCAAAACAATGATCCTAGCATTTCTGCTTTCCTTTATATTAGGCAGTCTTTGTAAGTCCCAAGTTTATAATGAAAATATTTTCACCATGTACAAAATAGTTCCTAAAATTATAGTAACATATTACCACTGTTCCTCTAATTCACCAAGCCAGTTTTGAGCCCTTCTCTGTGTCCAGCATGTGTTCTAAGAGGTGTGAAGGATACCATACCAAGAAGAGGCTCCCTGCCTGCAAGGTGCTTATAATCCAGTTGGGTAGATAGAAACTTTAAGTGAAAGAACTGGAGACTATCCTGCTATCATCTTAGCTTTATCCTCTGTAAAAGCCAATTACAGACAGCTTATAAGATTAAATACATAACAAATGAAACAGAGAAAGCAGCTAAGAGCCTGCAATAGGTGAGCCAGAAACAATAGTCTCCAAATGCATGATTAAGTATCTGTCAGCACTGGCACAGAACAGGGAGACTGACATTTTATCCTCAACCAAGCCAGGGAGGTGGTCATACCTAGTGCAATGCTAAGCACTCAACTGGTCAGTGAATTTTGTAAAACAGTTTTAAATGTGAACCTAACGGTCCAGTTTCTGATTTTTGTTGTTGTTGTTGTTACATTAATAAGTTCTTTAGTGGTGATTTTTGAGATTTTGGGGCACCCATCACCCAAGCACTGTACGCTGTAGTCAATGTGTAGTGTTTTACCCCTCACTCCCCTCCTACCCTGTTTCCTTGAGATGTTTACCCCTATCTTTTCCATATCCTTTTTTTCTATACAATTTTATGATTTCTATGAGATATCCTATTGAGATGTTAATTGGTATTGTATTTGTATCTACTTATGCAGAAGAAGAATCTAATTTTCCTTATTCAAGTTGTCTTTTATTTTTGCCATTAAAGTTTTGTAATTCTGTTTATATAGATAAGAGTAGCAGCCTCACTAAATATTTGGTTTTTGTTGTTGATGTTGAAAAATACACCCTTTTTTCAGTATATTTTTGGCATGTAAATTAAAACTATTTTTTGTGTTTATCTCATAATCTGTAGCCTTCCAAAAGAAACTAAATTTTTGTTGTTTCTCAAATTTTCTAAATATGAATTGCCATTTGCAAAGAGTGATTTTAAAAATTCATAATTTTCTTTGTATTTCTGAGTCCTATCAGATTGCTAGAAACTTTTATATCACATAGAAATGTTAATGGGAACACACCTAATTTGTTCTAAGTTTTGTTTTTGTTTGAGACAGGGTCTCACTCTGTCACCCACGCTGGAGTGCAGTGGCACAATCGTGGCTCACTGCAGCCTTGACCTCTTGGGTTCAAGCCATCCTCCCACCTCAGCCTCCCAAGTAGCTGGGACTACAGGAATGCACCACCACTCCTGACTAATTTTTGTAGTTTTTGTAGAGATGGGCTTTTCAGCATGTTGTGTTCTAAGTTCTAAATAGAACAATTATAAATTTCTTCATTAAAAATACTAGAGGGCCGGGCGCGGTGGCTCAAGCCTGTAATCCCAGCACTTTGGGAGGCCGAGACGGGCGGATCACGAGGTCAGGAGATCGAGACCATCCTGGCTAACACCGTGAAACCCCGTGTCTACTAAAAATACAAAAAACTAGCCGGGCGAGGTGGCGGGCGCCTGTAGTCCCAGCTACTTGGGAGGCTGAGGCAGGAGAATGGCGTAAACCCGGGAGGCGGAGCTTGCAGTGAGCTGAGATCAGGCCACTGCACTCCAGCCCGGGCTACCGAGCAAGACTCCGTCTCAAAAAAATAAAATAAAATAAAATAAAATAAAATAAAAATACTAGAGGCGGCCGGGCACGGTGGCTCACACCTGTAATCCCAGCACTTTGGGAAGCCGAGGCAGGCGGATCACGAGGTCAGGAGATCGAGACCATCCTGGCTAACATGGTGAAACCCCGTCTCTACTAAAAATACAAAAAAATTAGCTGGGCGTGGTGGCGGGCGCCTGTAGTCCTAGCTACTCAGGAGGCTGAGGCAGGAGAATGGCGTGAACCTGGGAGGCGGAGCTTGCAGTGAGCCGAGATTGTGCCACTGCACTCCAGCCTGGGTGACAGAGCAAGACTCCGTCTCAAAAAAAAAAAAAAAAAAAAAAAAAGTATAGGCTCTGGTTTGTGGTAAATATTCTTTATTGTGCTAAAGGAAAACTCACTACTATGTGGATCTTTTCTGTGATCAAGAATATCAAGTTTTATCAATGTATTTATAGTATCACGGCTTTTCTACTCTTCTATATTTTAATAATGATTAATATTAACTGTTCCCTTAATTTTATACTAAGCTTGCTGTATTTTCCCTGCTAAGATTGTAAGATTTTAGCATTTATTGTCACAAGTAGAATTAACTTTTTCCTTTTCTCATTACTGCACTTGACTAGTCTTTAAAAAAGAAAAAAGCAAAAAAGTTATTAGTTGGAAGTGTAGAGAAGGATAAGGGATACATAGAGAACATGTATAGAGGAAAATATAGAGAAGTATAGAGATGTACCTTTAATAAAATTAAAAGTACCCATAATCACTATCAAAGTCAATATGACTCCAACTTCTAAATATGTGAACACTGTGATTCTATTTTCTTTCCTTTTTTTCTTTGAGACAGAGTGTTGCTCTGTCGCCCAGGCTGGAGTGCAGTGGCACGATCTCAGCTCACTGCAACCTCCACCTCCAGGGTTCAAGCAATTCTCATGCCTCAGCCTCCCGAGTAGCTGGGATTACAGATGTCCACTACCACGCCGGACTAATTTTTTTAGTAGAGACGGGGTTTTGCCATGTTGGCCAGGCTGGTCTTGAACACCTGACCTCCGGCGATCCACCTGCCTCGGCCTCCCAAAGTGCTGGGATTACAGGTGTGAGCCACCGCACCCGGCCTCTGTTATATTTCCTGAAGCACATACAACAATTGACATCAGGTAGACAGCCCAGAATGCCAATTGAGAAACATGAGAAGTTGGAAAAAAAAAATTAGCCAAGGTTGAACCAAATGTGGGTCATTCAGAGTTGACTATATCATCATTCAGTTACACTACATCTGTCTCTGAGAATCTTCAGTGGCAGATGCCTGAGTTAAGAGACTAAAGCACACACTTCTTTATTAATATTTTATGTCTTAGAATTCCTTTGGCATGTTCCTGCCTCACATACCTGGATTCTTCAGCCTCGAGAGCCGTGCTCTGAAAATCAGGTGTCTTTTCTTCAGAGGTCGTATTCTCCATCTCCTTGGATGTATTTGCCTCACTTTCTACTGGAGTCAAGGTGGTTTGAAAATATCTTTTACCTTCAAAAGTCAGTGTTATGTTTGAGATGGTGACATGTTTTGAGGATTCTTTCAACTCACTCTTACTTTTTGTATCTTGTAGACACCCAGGCTTCAGAATGTTTTTCAATTTTTCCTTTAAAAATAAAAAGCAGCAGCAAATCAGGTAACAGAAGAGCATCAGGTAATAGGTGTTTGTGGAGCAGTATCTAATACAGGCAGCATTTCATTCATCATCACTTAACACCTGTGAGGAGTAGTAAGGAGGGAGAGAGGCTTAGAGTGGCACGACTATGGGGAGAGCCCCAGGTGTGTTGGCGGCAGGCTGTGTGGGAGCCAGGGCCTGCCCCACTGCAGCCTGACACAACATGTTCCCAAACTCGTGTTGTCACCTCACAGAAGACAGTTGGCATCTCATTACAGCACAATAAATGTTTCCCAGAAATGCCACTGATTCCCCAGTCTGAGTTTGGTCTTAATTAGAGCATCTGATAGGTTACAGGGGCCAGGGGCTCATAATATAAAAGAGATTTTTTTTTTTTTTTTGTCAAAAGACTTAGAACCTGTATCTAAAACTTAATACCCTAAAATCCCGCCCTGCTCCTAATTTCCCAGTTTCTGTTAATGTATCACCTCTCCTAGCCACTCTCTGATTTGCTCAGAAACACTCAGGACTCAAGGCAGTTGGTCAGCAGGCCCTAAAGCTGGCTTTCTAATGTCCTTCCTGTCCGCACCTTCTTCTTTCCACTGCCCCTGCCTAGTCCATTACTTCTTGATATGGTTTGGATGTTTTGTCACTTGAAAATCTCATGTTGAAATGTGACCTCCAATGTTGGAAGTGAGCCTAGTGGGAGGTGTTTAGGTCTTGGGGGCAGATCCCTTGTGAATGGCTTGGTGCTGTCCTCATTGTAATGAGTGAGTTCTCACTCTGAGTTGATGCGAGATTTGGTTGTTTAAAAGAGCCTGGCACCTTCTTCCTCTCTCTTTTGCTCTCTCTCTGGCCATGTGATGTGCTGGCTCTCCTTCTCTTCCGCATGACTGTAAGTTCCCTGAAGCCCTCGCTTGAAGCAGATGCCAGCATTGTGCTTCCTTTACCACCTACAGACCCATGAGCCAATTAACCCTCTTTTCTTTATTAATTGCCCAGCCTCAGATATTTCTTTATAGCGATGCAAGAATGGCCTAATATACCTCTACTGCATTTCCTTTAAAATGATGTAATAATTTTCTTCCTTAAAGATAAAACTTTTCCCTGACAATGAAAGTCATACATATTTATTATAGCATATTTGGAAAATCCTATAATGAATAAAGCTAAAGGTAGAATATTATTGCTTGCCAAGGCGGGTGGATTACTTGAGGCCAGGAGTTTGAGACCAGCTTGGGCAACATGGAGAAACCCCATCTCTACTAAAAATACAAAAATTAACTGGGCATGTGGTGGGCACCTGTAATCCCAGCTACTTGGAAGGCTGAGGCATAAGAATCGCTTGAACCTGAGAGGTGGAGGTTGCAGTGAGCTGAGATCTCGCCACTGCACTCCAGCCTGGGCAATGGAGTGAGACTGTCTCAAAATAATAATAATAATAATAATAATAATAATAATAATAATAATAATAAATTATTGCTTGTATGATGCCACTGCCCAGAAACAACTACTCCTGTGCACATTTCACTCTGATCTTTCTATTTATTTTATTTATGTCTACTTAGATCATCTTGAAGTTCTGTCTCCTACCTTTTTCACTTAACATTTTATTATAAGCATTTTCCTCCTGTCATTAAAAATTATGTAGAACTATTTGAATTTTTCCTAATTAAAAATTAGGTTTTTTGTTTGTTTGTTTGTTTTTTGAGACAGGGTCTTACTGTGTCGCCCAGGCTGGAGTGCAATGGCGTGATCTCAGCTCACTGCAACCTCCACCTCCCAGGTTCAAGCAATTCTCCTGCCTCAGCCTCCCAGGTAGCTGGGATTACAGGTGCCCACTACCACACCAGCTAATTTTTATTTTCTAGTAGAGATAGGGTTTTGCCATGTTGGCCAGACTGGTCTCAAACTCCTGACCTCAGGTGATCCGCCCGCCTTGGTCTCCCAAAGTGCTGGGATTATAGACATGAGCCACCGTGCCCAGCCCTACCATTTTTCTTTTCGTGTGTGTGTGTGTGTGTGTGTGTGTGTGTGTGTGTGTGTGTTTTGAGTCAGGGTGTGACTCTGTCACCCAGGCTGGAGAGCAGTGGCACGATCTTGGCTTATTGCACCCTCTACCTCCAAGGGTCAAGTAATCCTCCCACCTCAGCCTCCCTAGCAGCTGGTACTACAGGCATACACCACCATGCCCAGCTAATTTTTGTATTTTTAGTAGAGATGGGGTTTCGCCATGTTTCCTAGGCTGGTCTTGAACTCCCAAGCTCAAGCAATCCACCTGTCTTGGCCTCCCAAAGTGCCGAGATTACGGGTGTGAGCCACTGCACCGGCCTTTTTTCTATTGTGGACCTAGAGGAAGTTTTTCAACAGTAGTCTTCAAACAGATCTCTTTACCTATAATCCATCCTGCCATTAGATTAATCTTTTAAAAACACAGCTCCTTCATTCCCTTACACAGGAGACTGTGGTCACTAAGGTTTGCCCAAAGAGTTCTCACTTTAAATTTGGCTCTCAAGGTTTTTAAGCAACTTTCCAGTCCTATTTTCTACTATTCTCCATATATATTATCCTCTAGCCCAACTGAATGAAACATTTTTGGACATGACTCTGTGTTTTTCCACTCTCTGGCCTTTTCTAAAGCCATTCATTTTGTTTTGTTTTTTATTATCCTATTTCCATCCTCATGTTTACCCATAGAAATTCCATCCCATCCTTCAAGGTACTGGGTACTGCTATATATTTTTAAACCAGAAAATAACCCTTACATTGTATTAATATCCTTATTTTAGAAGTGAGGAAACTGAGGCTCATGTGGATTATGTGACTTGGGCGAAGTCACACAAGTAATATGTTGCAGGTTGAGAGTCTAACTTGGTTCTGATTCTGATTCCAAGGTTCTTTCCATTTTGGATGCTGGGCTAAGATTTATGTTAACGGTTGTCACTGCCTATTTCAGGAGACATCTTACAACTCCTTTACACCAGGGTTCAGAGATCGAATCTCACTATTAAAATTGGGTTACTCAGAGTAGGTAGGTTCCATAGCATTTTGATAATCAATGTCAGCTAACCAAGAAGTGTGATCTTGGTAATCACTCTAGTTCTCAGTTATTAAAACATGAAAGCCTTCAGTGACACGTACCTTCTCCTCTTGCCTGGCCCTGATTAAGTCATTGTTTTCAAACACCACTGTGACTCCCGAGCAGTTTGTAATATCAGAGTTGTCTGTGACTTCTGTGGCTTCTCTGACTTCTATGACTTCTGTAACAATTCTTATATCCGGGACCTCTGGGACCTCATTTTCTGGAAGGTCTGTGACATCTGTGATGTCGGTGATGTCTGTGAATTCTGAGAAATCTATGCTGTCCCTGACATGTTCAGGGCCTCTACCTGTGTACATGTACGGGGTCAGGATGGCTGTGAATGCTGTGATATCCATCACATCCGTGGAGCCTGTGACGTCTGTGCTATTCGTAATTCCTGAGAGACTTGAAACCTCTGACACTTTGGAAACTTTGGCTTTCTCCTGATTCAAGAGGGAGATGAGGGCCACCCATTGAGAAAACAAGGTGTCCTGTTTACATGCAGAAGTGCAGAGCTGTAAGTAGTAGGCTCGACCACTCACCAGCTTTACTTTTAGGCGCATGTTCTCTGCGTCATGCACAGAAAGAGTCACAAACTGCAGAGGGAGAAACCTGCAAACAAGCACACAGTAACATCATCTGGAAACCTGATTGGAGGCTTATAAAAAGGCCTTTCTTATATATATAGTTGTTTGTTTGTTTGTTGGTTTGTTTTGAGATAAGGTCTCACTCTGTTGCCCAGGCTGGAGTGCAGTTGTGGTGTGATCATGGCTTACTGGAGCCTTGACATCCTGTGCCTAAGTGATACTCCCACCTCATCCTCCCAAGTAGCTGGCACAACAGGTATGTACCACCAACGCCTGGCTAATTTTTGTATTTTTTTGTAGAGACAAGGTTTCACCACGTTGCCCAGGCTGGTCTTGAATGCCTGGGCTCAAGCAATTCACCTGCCTTGGCCTCCAAAAGTATTGGGATTACAGGTGTGAGCCACCATGCCCAGCCTCTTTCTTATATTTTGTAGTAGTTTGAAGAGTGAGACTCAAGACACCCGACTTGTCTCCCAGATAGATCTGGGTAAGGGCTCCTGAGGACCATCTCATCTTAATCATATACCTAAGGCTCTGATGTATAAAAATGTCAGAATAGGCTGGGTGCAGTGGCTCACACCTGTAATCCCAGCACTTTGGGACTCCAAGGTGGGTGGATCACCTGAGGTCAGCAGTTCAATACCAGCCTGACCAATATGGTGAAACCCTGTCTCTACTAAAAATACAAAAATTAGCTGAGCGTGGTGGTGTATGCCTGTAGTCCCAGCCACTCGGGAGGCTGAGACAGGAGAATCGCTTGAACTGGGAGGTGGAGGTTGTAGTGAGCCAAGATCGTGCCACTGCACTCCAGCCTGGGTGACAGTGCAAGACTCCGTCTCAAAAACAAAACACATCAGAATGGCAACTATTTATCATGAGAAGGTCTCCATTTAAATTAATCCTTCAAAATTAACTTAAAGTCAAGCAATTTGCTCATGATCATAGACCAAGTTAGAGGCTGAGACAAGACCAGAGCTAACTCTGTTGGAAGCTGGGATGCTATGAAAGAGGAGGCATGTTCTAGAAAGGCAGTTTATTATGAGTCTTTAGTTCCTGTTAATTAGATTTAGTTTTTAAAAAATTAACTGCCTGCTTGATATCCACTGTCATACATTATTTCACCCATCTTTAAGGATGCTCCTCTTTGTCATTTGCAGCAGGGAATGCGAGTGAGATGCTCCTTTGGTGCAATTGTCATCAGTGTTTCTAATTTCAGATCCGCAGGGGTAATGCACGTATTCTGAGAGATCTTTAACCTCTTCTCTTTGTAACTCACCTGGTGAGCACCAGTTTCTCTGCAGGAGGAGATGTCAGGAGACTTTTAAACAGGGGTTCTGTATCTTTCCGGGCACCAGGTGTCAGATGTGCCAGTAGCATCACATTAGGGATCTTGTGGGTGGAACTGGAAGAACAGATGCCTACGGTCACCCAGTTGGCTCGGTTATGAAGGTAAATGGATTCACCTCTCCTGTTAACCTGAGTGCAGAAAACAGGAAAAGGCATTATACGATGAAATGTGTGGCTTTGACAACCTTGCTTGCCTGAGAAGTGGAAGAGGGCAGGAAATAAAGGAGAAATGAACCATGATGTATTTGTTCCTTCACTTGCTCATGCTAATTCTTGGAGATACCACAGGGAACATACACAGTCTCTGACCCATGGGGGTCTACCAGGGAAGGCAAACATTAAACAATTTAAGTATGTGACTAATTATTACTGTAAGAAGTGTTACCAAGTACAAGTTCAGGATGTTACAGGAGCACATAACAGAGGACTTGATTTAGCTTAGAGTGGGGAGATAGGCAGTGATATTCTGGTAACAGCTGGGTCTTGGAAGGTACACACATTTACACATAAGTTTAAAATGTTACTGACATAAAAGACAAGCAGCACACACATTTACAAATAATATGCAATATTCTTTAGTCTTTAGTTTAAATTCCATTGAGCCAATTGATAAATTCCACAAACTCTTGCCAAACTCTTATATTTATAACCTTAGAAGTATAGACAATAGTAAAATGTAGTAAAAGAATAGGAACAATGAGTTTTGAATATTTGTTGCCTTTATTTTAGATGTAAGTTTATAAAATTTAATTTTTAAGAATTTGATTTTTTTTTAGATGGAGTCTTGTTCTGTTGCCCAGGCTGGAGTGCCGTGGCGTGATCTCGGCTTACTGCAACCTCTGCCTCCCGGGTTCAAGTGATTCTCCTATCTCAGCCTCCTGAGTAGCTGGGATTACAGGCACGTGCCACCAAGCCCGGCTAATTTTTGTATTTTTAGGAGAGATGGGGTTTCATCATGTTGATGGGGCTGATCTCAAACTCCTGACCTCAGGTGATCCACCCACATCGGCCTACCAAAGTGCTGGGATTATAGGCATGAGCCACCGCACCTGGTCTATAATTTATTGTTTAAAAAGGCTGTGTTTAACAACTGACTTGCAAATTTCCTGAACACTTACCAATCGACCAATTCCAGCACACCCCTGGATATGGGGTCATGAAAGTCTCCCCGGAGGAAGAGACCTCTAGCTGATACCTGAACCATGTGGGAGATAAACTGGCTGGGTGGAGAGGAGAGGTTTCCAGGCAGAGGAAGAGCATGTATAAAACCTCCAAAGTCCAAGAAACTTGGCCAATAAAATCTCTGCCACTTGGTAGAAGAAGAGACTGGAGGATGGGCAGACAGGGAAATGAAGGAAGGCAGAGAGGAGCTACACTGTGGTTTCTCAGCTGTATGATAACTGGTTCAATTAAAAAATACATCATTGAAAGAAAGAGGATATAGCTCACACTATTGATAACCTACCCAAACTGTGCCCCTCTTCTTCCGGATTAACAGAATCCTGGTTTTGTCCAATATCATGGCTCAGGGATAATGACCCAGCTCAGGGATTAAATCCTGATTAACTTAAATGGGTAGTGGTGGTTCCGCTCCACCCCTTGCCAGTGACTGGTTTCAGCAGTGGCATGTGACCAGCAAGACATAGAGGGGTCTCCTCCAATCCTGGAAAACCTTTCTCAGAGCTACCAGGAGACAGAGCCACCAGGATGAGATGAATATCTTCTACTGCTGGCAGCTATCATTGTCCTGTTTGGATGTGATGCCCTGAGGGGAACTGGCTTGAAGGTGACAGAACAAAAAAAGAGAACGTGAGTCTTCTACTGGGAGTGAGCTGATGCCCTGGGGCTCTTTCACTCTATTTGAGATAATTGCTTTCTTTTTAATTTTTAAAAAAATATTTATTTGTTTGTTTTTAGAGACAAAGTCTTGTCTTGTCATCCAGGCTGGAGTGCAGTAGTGCCATCCTAGCTAACTGCAGCCTGGAGCTCCCGGGCATAAGCAATCCTCCCTCCTTAGCCTCCCGAGTAGCTAGGAATATAGGTGTGCAGCATTGCACCCTGCTAATTTTTAAAAATGTTTTTAGAGGTGGGATCTCCCTTGTTGCCCAGGCCAATCTTGAACTCCTGGCCTCAAGCGATCCTCCCGCCTTGTCCTTCCAAAGGGCTGGGATTATAGCATGAGCCACTGTACCCAGACTAATTGTTTTTCTTTTTTCATTTAAACCTGTTCAGTCAGGAATCTTGGTAACTTACTGCCAAAGACATGCTAACCAGATGGGGTTGTGCAATTTGAAGGATACGACTTATCAAATTATGATAGGGGGCTACATCTGACCTATAGACTGCTAACTACCCCCAGTGTTGGACAAGTACTATGTAATTTCGTTAGAGTGTGCAAAAGTTAACTAACTTGGAAAGGGCACAGGATGAAAGGTGGAAAAGTAAAAACATGATTAGTAGGAAAGAAGTATGTAGAAGGTAAAGTACATCAAATCATGACTTGTTACACGTGTTCTAGGGACATCACTAAAACATTAGATATTTTGGGAGGCTTCACCTCCTGCCTGTGGTATACTGGAGGTGGGTAGCTCACACTAGTACTCAAGTATGAGTGCAGAGAATGTGTTTATGGAAGATGAAGTCTCCTTACCATTTTTTTTTTTTTTAGAACAAGGAGTTTAGTTTTATTTTCTCTGTGCATTTGCAAAATACTCAGGACCAACATAAAAAAGAAATACCTCCTGTGGAAAAAGTTACATTAAAAAGGGGAATGGGGTGGGGGTGCTGAAAGGAATTAGTGCCTTAGCCCCAAGGAGCTACAGCATCTCTAATTGTTCCAAGGAATCAAAAAGATATTGGGAAGATGTAACAGGAGGAAGAAAAATGTGAATTTACTGAGGGAGGGGGCTCCAAAGCAGGTCTCAAGGGGCAACTGGTGGCTGGGGAGTGGGTCTGGGTGAAGGGAGAGGCTGGTAGCCATAGGGTGTGGGTCGTGCAGGGCCAGTGTACACATGAGGGGGGCATCAGTGGAGGAGGTCCACGCATACCATGTGGAAGCATGGGACCTGGGTGACCCATGGTAGATCCGAATGGAGACCCTTGGGGGGCATGCCAATTGGAGGAGGTCCAGGATGAGGCATTCCAGGTGGTGGTGGGGGTGGTGGCTGCTCCCCAGAGCCTGGGGGTCCAGAATGGGGATGTCCTAAGCCATGAGGTCCATGGTGTGCCAGCTGCATCTGAGACATCCCTGGATAGGGCACCCCTCCTGGTGGGAATGGGTGAGCTCGTGAGTGTCCATAATCAGGATATCCTGCCTCTGGGGTTCCTGCTGATGGGGGACCATGTCCTGCAGCCCCAGGAGGCATAGGTGGTAGGGCATGGTGGGGGGTATCCCAGGTGGGAGGGCTCCAGGAGGCAGCACTGGGAGTGGGAAGGAGTCAAGAGGAGGCATGCCTGGTGGAGGAAGTCCAGACCCCAATGATAATACCACAGGATTGGGGGCAGAGGGTGGAGGAGGTGCATCTGCAAACAGCTGATGAGGGCGGTCAGGCTGGGAGAGCAGGTTCTGAGCTGCCAGAAGTCGTCCAGCTGCTAAGCCATGGCGCTCACCCTTGGAGTCCTTCCTGAAGGCATAAGATATGGTGATAGGGCAGTTACAGAGGTACTGCCCATTCATGGCTTCAATTGCTGCATCCGAAGCATCAAATGAAGTAAAATTAATGAAGGCATAAGCTTTGGAGTTGCCTGTGTCAGGGTCCCACATAATCTTAGGGGTTTGTAAGATGACCCCAAAGGTGCTGAAAGTATCATTGCCCAGGCCAATCTTGAACTCCTGGCCTCAAGCGATCCTCCCGCCTTGTCCTTCCAAAGGGCTGGGATTACAGCATGAGCCACTGTACCCAGCCTAATTGTTTTTCTTTTTTCATTTAAACCTGTTCAGTCAGGAATCTTGGTAACTTACTGCCAAAGACATGCTAACCAGGTGGGGTTGTGCAACTTAAAGGATACGACTTCTCATCATCAATCTCAGGGTCCAGGTTCCGAATGAAAATGTTGGTCCCTACATCCATGTTTTTGTTGTGAACTGATGTCTTGTTCACCTGTATCGGCTTCCCATAGAGTTTGATCATGTTCATGATCTTAATGGCATAGTCAGCATCATCCTCACTCAAGAATTCACAAAGTCATAGCCTTGGTGCTGGCCAGACTCTATCCTTTGGCATGTGGTGTTGACTACTGGTCCAGCCTGGAGAAACAGTTCCCACAGCAGAGGTTCACTAACCTTCTCATCCAGGCCCCCCACGTACACAGTGGCATCCTGGTTCTACTCGGAGATCGGCCTGGCAGCCATGGCAAAAGAGCTCCTGCCATCCTCTCTTTACCTTTTGAAGTGTCTGTTGTCTTCCCTTGTCACCCCTCTGTGAAATCAGCTAAGCAGCTGCTCGAATGTGTTAAGAGTTAGAGGTAATAGCTCAGTGTTTAGTGTTAAGACTTTGTTAAGGAATTTCTAGAAACTTTAGAGGTATGACCCCTATCATTGAACTCATTTCACCATTTCTTTGTCAGAACATTTTAATGTTGAATGTTTAGAGAAAAGTTAGCGTTGCTCCCACATGCACAGAAATGCAGTTTCATTCATAATGTAGGGACATTCTTATGAGAAGGGAGCTTTTCTCCCTGACACCATCTGACAATTATATTTTACCTTCAGAACTAAGAGTTAAGATTCATTGTAATCCCTAGTTGTGTCATAGATGTTCTTTAGAATGTCTTCTACGCCTAAGAAAGAAGTTATCTGTATGTTTCCCTGTGGCGGGAAATGCCAAAAACGGCTTCATGTAATTTTGGGAAGATTATGATGGAATGGCAATTACGGTAGAGTTAAGACAGAAGTCCTTCACAAGAGTTTTGGGGACATTTGAAGTAAATGTCCTTTAACGCTGTAATTATTTCAGGTTTTTTAAAATTCCCAAATTGTTCTCTTTAGTAATATCACACATTCCCTTGGCACATTTAAAACAATTCTCCTACCATCCTTTTCAGTTTTCTTTGAGAAAATTACTGAAGTTATTGGAACTTAACTCAGGCCTTGAATATGATTTACCTGGATAAAATTGCTCTCTAACATGGGAGGAGATACAAAAGGGGCATACTCTCCTCCATCCAACATACTTTGAAGATCTCTTGGATCATGGGAGTGTGGGGTGCAGAGAGCATCTTGCTCATTGATCCTCGTGGTAGACTTGCTGGTGTTCTTCTTCATTGCACTTGCATATAAACATAAAAAACTGAGGGAATGGAAACACAATTAATGGGTACAGAGAGAATTTAATATCATAATTAAATTGCTTCATTTATTTATTAACTCAGCAAATTTTATCAATATCTGTGATATGCTTGGCACTGCACCAGGCACTTGTATTAATACATACATCTAAACAGGACTAATAAGATCCCTGCCCTCATTCAGCTTACACTCTATGGGGAGACAGGTAGGAAGCAAGCCAAAAGAAACTCAAACAAGATGTTGGATGATAGGGACTATCAGGACTTGAAAACAGATACATATAATAAAAAATGACTGGGGTATAGGGCTTTAAGACACTTATTAGGGTATTAGGAAAGGCTTCTCTAGGAGGTCTCTCAATATATTCCCCCACAGACCATTATTTTCTATCTTCCAAAGTAATGGTACCCTCTTCATCATGCAGGGTTCTCCAATCCCTTTTTTGTAAGTAGGTTATCAAAGCTATACTAAACTGAGAACACTTTTTCCAGACTATTCACCCATAACTGAGGCATAGCTCTTGGTTGTGTGCTCCTTATGAGACTCTAAGTCAGTGGAAAAATTGTCTTCCACAAAACTGGTCCCTGCTTCCAAGGTGACCACTGCTATAGGCAGCATCTTCAGTACATCGAGTCTCCAGGAGAGAGAAAGAAGAAAATAATCTTGGAAAGTAAAGTAAGTAGAAGAGGAAGGAAGAGGGAAAGGAAGGAAGAGAGAAAAGGGCAGGAGAGGATGTGGCCATGCAGCCCACATGGTTTATCTGTAAGAACTGTCAAATCTCACCTCAACTCAGGCTGAGCCACAATCTTCTCTAGGAGATGAAGTTTTTAACTCACTTCAGTTTGAGCTTCCTCTTTTTCATGATGAAATCTTTTGTAAAAGACAGAACAAAAAGAAAATCAAATGTATACAGGCCAGGCACAATGGCTCACACCAATAATCCCAGCACTTTGGGAAGTTAAGGCAGGCCAATCACTTGAGCCTAGGAGTTTGAGAACAGCCTGGCCAACATAGCAAGATCTTGTCTCTACAAAAAATACAGAAATTATCCGGTTGTGGTGGTGCATGCCTATAGTTCCAGCTACTTGGGAGGTTGAGGTGGGAGGATCACCTGAGCCTGGGAGGTTGAGGCTACAGTGAGCTATGATCTTGTCACTGCACTCCAGCCTGGGCAACACAGCGAGACCCTGTCTCAAAAAAAAAAAAAAGGCACTAATTTGTATACAAAAGAAACTAATTTCAATTCTAAACCTTACTGTTATTTCAAGTGTGAGGTCAAGGCCTTAGAAAGAGTTAGAGTTCTTCTAAGTATACTGGGTAGGTGAAGCGGAGTCCGAGGCTGCTGTCTATGTCGGAGCTAAGCTGTTGTTGATGATCCTCACCATGGTCTTTTGGTGAGTGCAACCAGTGTCATGAGTCCATAGCTCATAATTGGCTTGAAACTGCCAAACAGTGGAATCCTGAGCTCCTATGACCAATGAGGATATTTGATAATGTGGCAAAGGAAGCAGTACAGATTGTATTACCTGGGTTGCATTTAATTGCTCTTTAAAATGTGCTCCTTACGATTACCTGAAAACCTTTTGTTGACATCTTCTAGTAAGATTAGGAAAGCTCCTGGCCAGGCGTGGTGGCTCACGCCTATAATCCCAGCACTTTAAGAGGCCAAGGCAGGCAGATCACTTTAGGTCAGGAGTTCAAGACCAGCCTGGCCAATGTCGTGAAACCCTGTCTCTACTGAAAATATAAAAATTAGCCTGGCGTGGTGACAGGTGCCTGTAATCCCAGCTACTCAGGAGACTGAGGCAGGAGAATCACTTGAACATGGGAGGTGGAGGTTGCAGTGAGCCAAGACTCCAGTCTGGGCGACAAGAGCAAAACTCTACCAAAAAAAAAAAAAAAAAAAAAAAAAAGAAAAAAGAAAAGAAAGAAACAAAAGAAAGGAAAAGAAAAGAAAAGAAAAAAGAGAAAAATAAAAGAAGAAAGCTCTAGTATGAAACTTGTCGGAGGCTTAGAAGAAGGTCCTAAAGACTAGAGTGGAGCCCTTCAAGAAATGCACAGAGGATGATGGCACAGGAGCAAGAGCTAGATATTGTGTGGGAAAATTCCCATAAGAAAGCATTATTTAGGAGGCCAAGGTGGGCGGATCACCCGAGGTCAGGAGTTTGAGAACAGCCTGGCCAACATGGCAAAACCCCATCTCTACTAAAAATTACAAAAATTACCCAGGCGTGGTGGCATGCACCTATAGTCCCAGCTACTCCTAAAGGCTTCTCTAGGAGGTCTCTCAGTATATGCCCACTTGGGAGGCCGAGGCAGGAGAATTGCTTGAACCCGGAAGGTGGAGATTGCAGTGAGCTGGGATCGTGCCACTGCACTCCAACCTGGGTGACAGAGCAAGACTCTGTCTCAAAACACACACACACACACACACACACACACACACACAACCAAAAATAAAGCATTAAGTTCTATAATTAGCAGCATGTTTTCCTTCTTAGTGGCACATAAAATAATGATATATCTTAATAATTGGTGGATCTTAGATTTGAGGAGATGCAGCAGTCAACTCTTGTTCATACAGAGTTAAGTGAAAGAGTGCACTGTTTTTCCAAAACTCTGAGAAAATGAAAACTGCACAGTGGAGGGTGTGTCTACTGTTGACAGACACTTGCTAATCAGGAGATGCCACATGGCTGCTGGGATAGGGAAAGGCCCTTTCCACTGCTGTCATTTATGAGATCTCCAGAATCCCTTGCATCTGAGAATTCTCCTTCCAGAGAGCAAACAGTGGATGATCTCCCAGGCGAATAGGTGTAGCTGTGGATTCAGGACACAGAGAGGGAGGAGGAAGTGAGAGGAAAGGAAGGAATTCAGGGATATTTGCAGCCACGACTGGGTCTCGCCCCTTTTGTCCTTTTTGAACAAAGTTGAGTTTAGCTGAGGAGCGGAAAGTGTTAACAGGCTCTTTTATCGACTTTGCTGTGATGTTCTAAATATTTGTTCTGGAATTATTTTTACACTTTTGGATTATGTGTATAGCTGATAAGTGTGTGCTAAATTTTGACTGGTTTTGTTGTAATTGTGATTTGAGATATCTGTGTACTATACCCCTCACCCCACCAACATCTCCAATTATCCTAGTTAATTAGTCCAGGCTTGGGCGTGGTGGTGGCTCACGCCTGTAATCCTAGCACTCTGAGGCTGAGGGGGGCGGATTACCAGGTCAGGAGTTCGAGACCAGCCTGACCAATATGGTGAAACCCCATCTCTACTAAAAATACAATTAACCGGGTGTGGTGGCGTGTACCTGTAATCCCAGCTACTTGGGAGGCTGAGGCAGGAGAATTGCTTGAACCTGGGAAGCGGAGGTTGCAGTGAGCCAAGATTGTGCCACTGTACTCTAGCCTGTGTGACAGAACAAGACTCTGTCTTGGGGAAAAAAAAGTTTAGGCTCTTAAAACAGAGAGATGGTTCTGTGAAGTCATCATTTTGGCCCGACACACACACACACACACACACACACACGCACACACACATACCTCATCATCATATATTTTACCAATGGTAAAGTAAATTAACTATTTACTAGGTTCACTCTTTTTTTTTTTTTTTCTACAGGGTCTTGCTCTGTCACCCAAGCTGGAGTGCAGTGGCGTAAACTGCAGCCTTGCCTTCCTTGGCTCAAGTGATCCTCCCACCTCAGCCTCCTGAGTAGTTGGGACCACAGTCCTGCACCATCCCGCCTGGGTAATTTTTGTATTTTTTGTAGAGACGGGATTTCACCATGTTACACGGGCTGGTCTCAAACTCCTGAGCTCAAGCAATCTGTCCACCTTGGCCTCCCAAAGTGCTAGAATTATAGGTGTGAGTCACTGTGCCTGGCCTTAGGTTCACTCGGAATATCTGGAGACAGTATTCAAGTTTTGGTATATGTCTTTCCAGTTTTACAAATAGATTTTTCACTTAATTTCTTTCTCTCTGTTTTTTGTTTGCCTGTTTTGTTTGTTTGTTTGTTTGTTTGTTTGAGACAGGGTCTTGCTCTGTCACACAGGCTGGAGTGCAGTGGTGTGATCATGGCTCACTGCAGCCTCAACCTCCCCAGCACAAGTGATCCTCCCACCTCAGCCTCCTGAGGTATTTGGTATTACAGGTACATGTAACCGTCCAGCTAATTTTTAAAATTTTTTGTAGAAATTGGGTCTTCCTGTGTTGCCCAGGCTGGTCTCAAACTCCTGGGCTCAAGTGATCCACCCACTTTGTCCTCCCAAAGTGCTGGGATTACAGGCATGAGCCACTGTGCTTGGCCTACTTAATTTCTTTATATATATATATATATACACACATATATGTAACTAATATATGTTAAAATGTATGTAATATATATTAATGTATCCCCATAACATTAACTATTTTTTTTTTAAACAGCAGTTATCAATCATGGTGTCAAGCTATTTGGAACATGACAATCTCTTGTAAAGAGTTGCAAAAGTAATTGTGGCCAGTGGTTAAACTGATGCTTAAGAAATGATTTTCTTTTAAAAAGAAACAGATGGTTTCTGGGTTCTCTCCTGATAAGCTCCTTGCACTCTGCTTTGCCTTCTTGGTGTGCGGGCACAGTAGAGACAGGCAATCAAGCCTGACAATCAGTTCAGACCCCACCCTCTGATCCAATCACCTTACTAAGATATCATTATTAACTTTGGTGACTCAAAAATACATGTTGATTATTCAAGGTGTTAGCTAGGGAAAAAAAAGAAAGCAAGAAACAGAACTGCCTGCTGAATGAAAGTCAGAATTAAAGCAGGGTTGTTATGGGCTATCATGGAAACACAGAGCTAGCTCCGTGGCACAGACACATGGAATCTTTTGTCATAATTTATTCTATCAGGATTGTGTATCAGTCTTCACAATCATACCTTACATTTTTCCAATAATGTTTGCCTTTTGCTGGGCCCATTCAACGTCCTATTCATCTAATTAAGCAGGCAGGATGCAGAGCCATGTTGCAGGGAAGGGCTTTTGCTGAACCGCAGAGCAAGGATGGCACAAAGAATGGAGTTTTATTTGAGATGGATGAGCTCGTCCTATCACTAGCTGATCCCTTATGGTCTTTGTTACTTCTTTTAATCAGTACTTTTTCTCTCTCTCAATCCTTTCTCTGTTTTTCAAGTTCCAATTGAATGGTGATTCATTCAGCAGATAGCTACATTAGGTTGTACTTTTCTGCAGAATTACAGTATAATTTTCATTTGACAAAGTGTAGTTGGCTACTTTTAGTAAAAGAAAAGTTAGAGAGATTCCTTATTAAATCGGATTATAGATCAGAAACCAATGCTAGTTGTTCTATAGGAAAACCAAGCACAGAGAGGCAATGTGCTGTATGTGTTTCAAGAGGGAGTCACTTCAGCTGCTCTTCAGACATTCCGTGGTGTCGTCAGGGCTTCCCTATCTGTGTATACTGCTTCAAGGATGATCAAGGCTCCATTTGGGCTGAGAACTACTATTCTTAGATACAAATATGGGATGCATTCACCCTGTGGTAGAGGTGGGGTGCCTTTATTTTCCTGGGGATAAACGCAGTCATCTGGAACTTTTTGGAAATGTGACAGCTTGAGTGTTCATGGCCATTGGGAAGGGGAGAGAGTGGGAATCTGAAGAGCCAGTGTTGCACTGTCTTGGTTGGCTTTTCTGACTGCCTAATTCAGAGAGATGTCTGTACATGCCCCTAAAATGTCCTCTACAAATGTTTCCTGTTTACCATTACAATGTGGTATTTTCCCTCCAATATTTTATTATAAAAAGTTTCAAACTTCTGGCAAAGTTGAAAGATTTCTATAGTGAACACTCATAAACCCACTACCTGGATTCTCATGTGGTCTTTTTACTGTGTTATTTGTCTGTAATTACATGATGGCTCTTTTTTTTTTTTTTAGATGGAGTCTCGCTCTGTCACCCAGGCTGGAGTGCAGTGGTGTGATCTTGGCTCACTGCAACCTCTACCTCCTGGGTTCAAGTGATTCTCATTCTTCAGCCTCCTGAGTAGCTGGGATTACAGGTGCCCACCACCATGCCTGGCAAATTGTTGTATTTTTAGTAGAGACAAAGTTTTGCCATGTTGGCCATGCTGGTCTCAAACTCCTGACCTCAGGTAATCCACATACCTCAGCCACCCAAAGTGCTGGGATTACAGGCGTGAGTCACCACACCTGGCTATATGATAGCTCTTAAATGACAGCATTTACCTGTCACTTGTTAAAGTTGTTCTCTGTAGTCCTTGGAGCTTTGAGGTTAATTATTCCCAGCACTTTGAAGTGTGGCATTTACCTATGTGATTTTTCCCAACATTCTTACTATACTAATAAACATATCTTTAGGCTAGGTCCAGTACAATTCTAGGTTGCAGTTCTGGTTGCACCTTTGCAGGAGGCTAACTGTTGTGGCCCCTATCTCTTGAAAATGATATCCCCATGCCCAACCTTTCAGCTTTGAAGAGAAAGCCTTGTGTTCTGAATCTTGAAACATCTGAGTAATTAAGAAGGGCTGTTTCCCCCAAAATTTATTCAATTCTCAGTCTTTGAGAATTTTTTCTTATGGACGAAAATATTGGGATAACAGTCTGAAAAATCAAAATTTAAAAACAGGCTGGGTACAGTGGCTCACGCCTGTAATCCCAGAATTTTGGGAGGCAAAGGCAGGTGGATCTCTTGAGTTCAGGAGTTTGAGACCAGCCCGGCCAACATGATGAAACCCCATCTCTACTAATATCATAAAAATTAGCCAGGCATGGTGGTGTGTGCCTGTAGTCCCAGCTACTTGGGAGGTTGAGGCACAAGTATGGCTTGAACCCGGGAGGTGGAGGTTGCAGTGAGTCGAGATCACACCACTACACTCCAGCCTGGGCAGCAGAGTGAAGCTATGTCTCAAAAAAAAAAAAAAAAAAAGAAAAAAAAAACTGGGCACAGTGGCTCACGCCTATAATCCCAGCATTTTGGGAGGCTGAGGCGGGTAGATCACCTGAGGTCAGGAGTTCAAGACCAGCCTGGCCAACATGGTAAAACCCCGCCTCTACAAAAATACACACACACACACACACAAAAATTAGCTGGGCATGATGGCCAGTGCCTGTAACCCTGTCTCTACTTCAAAAAACAAAACAAAACAAAACAAAAACCAAAATTATCTGGGCATGATGGCACACCTGTAATCCCAGCTACTGGGGAGGCTGAGACAGGAGAATCGCTTAAACCCAGGAGGTTGCGGTGAGCCGAGATCGTGCCATTGCACTCCAGCCTGGGTGGCAAGGCGAGACTGTCTCAAAAAAAAAAAAAAAAAAAAAAAATTGAAAACAATCCAGAAAACATGCTTTCATTTCAAACTCAAACTCTCAATGAAATTATTTCTAAGAAAAAGAAAAGCAGTCACCAGGTGTTAAGTCTCTCGGCCTTTCTGCTTGTTCTGGTTGAGGTAGAAGAAATAAAACTAGAAGGAGAAGAGGAAGATGGAAAAAAAAATAGACATTCTGCCCTCGAATTACCAGAATTAATTGAACTATTCATTTCCTTCTCTATCAGTTTCAAACCCAAGTTGCAGTAATGAGAGAGTCACTTACCAACAGATGGGGCTGAAATAGATCTCTGGAGATCTCCTGGATGTCGACTAGGAAAATAATCTCCAAACAGCACGTTTCCACTCTTTTCACATTTCTTTAGCAGGTGTTTATGTCTACCCAGCAGGCAAATAACCACTTAGTAAAAGAAGCGCAGTCCAGGCTGCTCTGGGCATTGTTCTATTGCTGCTGCATCATAATCATAATGTGCTGACATAGTCTCGCAGTAAGAGAAGAAGGGCACTGGGGAGGAGCAGCCCTGCAGGTCTGCCCCTGAGAGGAAGTGTGGTCAGCATTCCCGTGGAGCCCCGACCACTCGGGAGTGGGCATTCAGGTGGTGGTGTGAAGTTTCCAGAAGATTTCTTGGAGAGAAAAGTCAATTTA
Organism: Theropithecus gelada; assembly: GCF_003255815.1. Lineage (NCBI taxonomy): Eukaryota > Metazoa > Chordata > Mammalia > Primates > Cercopithecidae > Theropithecus > Theropithecus gelada. The sequence continues at coordinate 68,560,388 of NC_037675.1, read as the reverse complement.
GCAACAGTATAACCACGGAAAAAATATCATATTTTACATCATTGACCATTCAATTGATAATTTATTATTCAATTTCCCTGTATCCTAAGTTTCACAGACTTAAACGTATTTAAGGCACTTTGAGCCTCTGTGAAGAAAAGCATCAAAAGAATATAGCATTTTTAGAGGGAAACTGCTTAGAAACAGAGCTGAGGCCGGGCACAGTGGCTCACGCCTGCAATCCCAGCACTTTGGGAGGTCAAGGCAGGAGGATTGCTTGAGCCCAGGATTTTGAGATCAACCTGGGCAACACAGTGAGACCCCATCTCTAATGAAAGAAAGAAATGCTTTTAAAGATGCACAAAATATAAAACTGTATGTATAACTTCATTTGGAGATTGTAAGTCTGAATTTGTGGCACTTTGTCAAATTGAGGTCTGTGAGCAATTAGCCCTCTTTGTCCCTCATGAGATGGGCCTGCCTGTTCACGCCTGCATGGGATCTTCTTAGCTGCATGTCCTAAGCTTGGGATATGAAGGTTTCCTGCCACATTCAGTCCCTGGTGAGTGCAATGCAAGGTACATTCTTTCAGTCGGCTCAGTAATGAGTACTTACTATTTCCTGTGCATCATGCCATGCTGGACCACAAAGATGAACAGTCTCTGCACTCAAGAAGTTTACCATCAAGTGGAGAAGGGGTCATGTAAACAGAGTATTTCAGTGTTATGTAGCGATAAGATGGAGGGGTGACAGGGGATTCTGGGAGCACAGATGAAGGGCACTTAGTCCAATTGGGGGATTTAGGGAGAGTTTCATGGAAGAGCTAATATCCAAGCTAAATCCTGAAAGATTGGTCAGCCTGAGCAAAGGCACAGAGGCATGAAATGACAGGGTTTTGAGGGGTAACTACAAATGGTCTGGTGTTACATAAAGTTGAAGAGGAGAAAAAAAATGAAGTTCATGGAAGAAGGGCCTAGATTGTGGAGGGCTTTTTTTTTTTTTTTTTGAGACGGAGTCTGGCTCTGTAGCCCAGGCTAGAGTGCAGTGGCCGGATCTCAGCTCACTGCAAGCTCCGCCTCCCGGGTTCACACCATTCTCTGGCCTCAGCCTCCCGAGTAGCTGGGGCTACAGGCGCCCGCCACCTCGCCTGGCTAGTTTTTTGTATTTCTTAGTAGAGACGGGGTTTCACTGTGTTAGCCAGGATGGTCTCGATCTCCTGACCTCGTGATCCACCCGTCTCGGCCTCCCAAAGTGCTGGGATTACAGGCTTGAGCCACCGCGCCCGGCCTGTGGAGGGCTTTGAAAGCCATAACTAGGTGCTGAGACTTCATCTGCTCCAGTAGTTCTAATAAATAGTGTTACATGGAGAGATTTATGTTCTGAATTGATTATTCTGAGAGCAGAGTGGAGGATAGATTTGGGAAGGGCAATTCTGGAGACACTAAAGCCATGGTAGTGGCAGTGGCAGTGTCAATGGAAAGGAGGGGGTTAACTTGGGAACTGTTAGTAGAGTCCATAGAATTTGGTGACTCACTGATGTGGGGAGGGAAAAGGTGACTCAGAGTTTTGGGAAGCTGGGTGAATGACGACGGTGCCATTAACTTGGAAACAAACTACAGGCAGAGGAACAGGTGTAGGAGGCAGAAAGAATGAGGTGCTTGTTTGCAGGAAACCTTGGTTAGCATGGTGCCTCATATTAAACTGTTTAGTAAATGATTTCTTTCTTCTTTAAATGTTCAGTACCTTCCTAATACTTTTAGAATATGTGACATGTATCATAAGGTATGTGTATATATTTAGTATTAAACTCAAGAGCCTATATATTTGTGAGCATGATCTGGCTCCATCCTGGCTTCAGTTCTTTCCAACTATATTTCAGACCACTTACACCACTCCCTCATCATACTTCTGTCTCCTTCCTGATGTTGCATTCTTTAAGCCATTTCCTGTCTGAAAAGCTCATCTCCCAGCTCTTCACATGTGGGCTTATTTTCATTTTTCAGAACCCAGCTCAGATGTCACCTGTTTAGAGAGCTGTTTCTCAATCACTTGGTCATTGATTGTCTCTCAGCTGCAAATGCACCACAGCATACTCTGCATTGAATTGCTGGAGCTCTGCAAACTACATTTCTCTCTCCAGCTAGCTTTCTGTTAGGTTCAATAATAGGTTGCATTAGACCAGAGGAGGCTGGAAAATAGGAGGGAAGAAAAGACTTGTGTTCCCTCTAGTTGACCTGCTGTTTCTCTCAGTGTCACCTGGGCAACAGCAACTGGTTCTAGCGTGCATTTTGGTTGTTTTGTTTTTGTTTTTGACATTCTCAGAATCAGCAATTGGGCAGCGCCCTCTCCTTAGAGGGCTGAGTCCTGGCTCCAACGGGTCCGACCTCTGAGCTTCCAGGCTGTGATTCCCCTAACCTATCCCTTCCAACTCCGCAGCCCTAGTTGTGGGAGTTGCTTCTTCTAGTTGTCTCTGATATCTGTGTTTCCTTTGTGCTTTTTTTCTAGGCCTCCAACACCTATTTAACATATTCCTGCATTGAAGTCTCTCTGTTGAAATACTTAATGTGATTTCTGCTTCTTTAAAAATGGCTGGATCCTGACACAACCACTGAATCTGATTGAGGCTTCCACCCAGTCACTGTCTAACATGTCATTGAATGTTCTTCACATACTTTTCCTAACCTGCATTTAAATTGTTTTCCTTTCTCATAATCTCTCTTCTTCACTTAGATATCTGAGACTGTCTCATTCATCATTGTATTCTCAGTGCCTAACATGGAGCCTGGCATACTGTAGGAGCTTAAGAAATGCTTGTTAAATAAAATGAATGATTTCAAAAGACTGCAGGAGAAATACTGGTAGCTGGCCATACAAAATGGACAGGATTGAGCAAGTCTTTAACTTTTTGGTTCTAGGCCAAGTTATTGATCAATTCTGTAACAACGTAACACAGAGAGTCAAGCATAATGCTTCTTATAAACATGTCAGAATGCAACGCATTATTTAATGTAGACCCATCCTCATTGGAATAACAAGACATACAGTTTATTTACTTTGAATCCTATACTTGTATAACCCCCTACCCCACTTTCTATAATTGGGAATGATAATGACTTACATTGTTAGGGTTTCATGAAGATCAAGAATTGCTAACAGGTTAGATCTACAACATTTTTTGATTAGCAAATAATTTTAAATATGAAAGCCATCCAAAAGAATCTACCTGCTGTAACATGCAACATCACCAAGCATTTACTTGATAAACATCGCCAGCTTATGTTCTTTTTTTCATTCTGGTATGATTTGAAACAACCAAAACACAGAACCAAAAAATCTGGTTAAAAAGGAACTGCTTAACTTTTACACAGATATAATCAAAACCTGAAAACATCTTCTATAGCCTTTTATGTAAGTATCAACTACTAAGACAAAAAAGACTTGTAATATGCTTCTTATATAATTTTAGTCAAATAAATGCAAATAGATTAGATAAAATTGATGTTCACGGTGCCAAGTAGAAATATTTTGTTGAACTTTAACATTTAAATGACATTTCCCCTGTTTCCACTTCAAGTGTGTTCATATCTTCTCCTTTTTCTCACTCAGAAGGAAAAATGTTCCTTTTCTTTCCCAGCTGAATTGGGCCACCAGGGTCCTTAAATCCAGCCCTTCTTTCCTCTTCTTTCTCCTTTTAGGATACTACTCTTGCATTGTTAATATGCCCACCACTGTTGTTTCTTTTTCAAAACCCACAAACCAAATCTTCCCTCCACTTTGTTATCAGTTCATGCTAGTATTTTGTCTTTCTTTTTTCACACACAAATTCAGAAGAATTCATGTTCACAGTTTCTAGATTGTAATCTGGCTTTTGCTCTTAACCCACTACTAAAAGTGCACTCTTAGAGTTCACAAATAATTGCCTAATCAAGAAGGCTTTTTGAGCCTTCATTCTTCTTTGTATTTCTTTTGCATTTACAGTTGATCCTTCTTGAGACTCTCCTCCTTGGTTTGTGGAACCCTGCACTCCTTCTCTTCTCTTCTACAAACTGTTTTTCCCCTGATGCCATTCATGGCTTTTTCCTCCAACACCCCAAGGCCTGTTCTCTTCTCTTGGCAAGGCTTTTCTTGATAATCGTTTCCATCCACCCTTGCATTTCAGATGCTACCTTTATGTGAATGATTCCCAAGGTTGTATCCAGTCAGTAACTCTTCTGTGAACCCCTAACCTGTACTTTCAAATGCCAGTGGGACATGTCTATCTTAGCACTCCTGGCATCTCAAACACATGCCCAAACTCAACTCCTCCATAAAACTCATTTTTTCTTTCTTTTTGTTAATGTTTAACATTTTCTCAGTCAGCCAAGAGGGGAGACTTTGAATCATCTCTCCCTTCTTTAACTTCCTTTCCAAGCCATAAAATTCTTTCCATTCTTTTCTCTCCAGAGATGTATCCATCTGTTGGGACCTTCCCATCACCATCATCATCCCCTCTACCCCCTCACCTGCACAATTGCTATAACTTAACTGGTGTCTTTCATTTATTTCTCTCCATTCTAGTCTATCTGCCTGAAGGCTGCCAAAGCATTTTCCCTAAAAGGATATCTCTGATCATGATACATCCCTGATCAAGAATCTCTAATGGTTTTATTGTCTCTAGAATAAATCTAGACTCTTAATTTGGTACTTAAGAACTTTAATACCAAATAACTTTAATAACTTTTGGGCCTTAAATCAGTACTTTTTCAGTCTCCCAAACATCTTATACCTATTTTGTTTCTATAACTTAGGAGTTTAAGAAGATAGACTGTAGGCTGAGTGTGGTGACTCATGCCTGTAACTCCAGCACTGTGGGAGGCTGAGATGGGCGGATCACTTGAGCCTAGGAGTTCAAGACCAGCCTGTCTCTGCAAAATACAAAAAAAATTAGCCAGGTGTGATGGGTAGTCCCAGCTACTCAGGAGGCTGAGATGGAAGGATCACTGGAGCCCATGGAGGTCAAGGCTGCAGTAAGTTGAGATCATGCCACTGCACTCCAGGCTGGGCAACAGAGTGAAACCCTATTTCAAAACAAAACAGAACAAAACAAAACAACAACAACAAAAGAAAAACAGAATATAGGTGGGGCATGGTGGCTCATGCCTATAATCCCAGCGGATCACCTGAGGTCAGGAGTTTGAGACCAGCCTGGCCAACATGGTGAAACTCCATCTCTACTAAAAATATAAAAATTAGCTGGGCATGGCAGTGCATGTCTGTAATCCTATCTACTTGGGAGGCTGAGGCAGGAGAATCGCTTGAACCCAGGAGGTGGAGGTTGTAGTGAGCTGAGATTGCGCCAGTGTACTCCAGCCTGGGTGACAAGAGCAAGACTCCATCTCAAAAAAAAAAAAAGGAGTACAGACTGTAGAGTCAGATTGCTGAATTTGAATCCTTGCTCTCTCTCCTACTATCTATGTGACCATGGACAAGTTTCTTAATCTCTGTGCCTCAGTATCCTCATCTGTAATACAGGAAAACCAATGCTTATAGGGTTGTGAAAATTAAACATATAGAAAGTATTTAGGATAATGCCTGGCCTACAGTAAGTTCTACATAATGTGTTTTATTGAGAAAATATTTACTGATGCTTGTATATATGCACATATGCCAGAGACTCTTCTAGGAATTTGGGGATAACAGGAATGAACATAATAAACAAAAATCTCTACCTTTGTGGAGCTTAATATATGACAAGCACTGCTCTCAGCACATTTCATATGTTTAATTTCCACGACAACCCTATAATTGTTGTTCTTCCTATATTACAGGTATAGAAATTATTCTATAATAATTATCATTAATTACCTGTCATTCTCTGTTTTTGGAATACCCTTTTTCCTGTGCTATCATCTTCAGAATTCTACCATCCTTCAAGACGCAATAACATCCGCTGGGCATGGTGGCTCACAACTGTAATTCCAGCACTTTGGGAGTCCGATGCAGGAGGATCACTTGAGGCCAGGGGTTCGAGGCTGTAGTGCACTATGACCATTCTACTGCACTCCAGCCTGAGCAGTAGAGCAAGACTGTGCCTCTACAAAAAAAAAAAGACCCACTAACATGCCATCTTACTCCTTGAAATCTCATCTGAATTCTTCCAGCCCTTAGAATCTGTATTACGGCATTTATCACATTCTATACACTCTACTATATATTATCAAATATATTAAATATTGTGGTTATTTGCATGCATTTTTGTTATCTCCCTAATGAAGTGTGATGTCAGGTGCTCTGCCCTATTCATGTTTGTAAATAGTAGCATGATGTACTTTGTACCTAAGAACACAGTAGCTGCTTAACAAATACTTCTTGAATGCATGTACATAAAAGGATTCTTTGCATACTCTCTCATTTGACCTCTATTAACTAACCTTATCTTCTTCAGCTGTAAATATGAAATGAAAATATCACATATCAGTATCACATATTTGTTTACTATTTGGCCTTTACTTACCATCCCTTGACATTTTGTTTACTAGTAGGCCAATTTTTGTAGTTTGCTTTCCTGAGCACATTTTACAGTATATTTAACATCTTTCTGTTACTACCATTTGAAAAGTGCCCCTAAGTTTTTATTAAAGGAGTCATTGTGGATAGAGTATATTTTACCTATTGTGTTTTCAATGGTCAGCACATATATTTTTTCCCATTTCCTTACTAACACAGTTGAAAAATTTCAAGGTGCTCATCTGTAATTTTTTGGTTCATTGCTTATTTTTTTCTCCATTTCAAAGAACTGTAGATGTTTGAAATTGACTTTTATGGCATCTAAAATATGAATTTTTTTCCCAAGTCATTAATACCCTTCCTCTAAATTTGCTTGCTATTCTCCAGCTATGACTGGAAAGACCAGACCAACTACAGGTTCTCCTACCTTCTCATCTGTATTTTCACATGCTACAGATCATAATGCTATGATCACATTTTTTCCCAAACATTGTAGTAGGATACAGAGTTACAATATACCATATTTTAAATCTTCTTGGTAGGCCATCTGAACTATTCCTTTTATTAGGCAGAACCCTATCAGAATGGCATGACATTCTTCTCTTTTTTAATAACGAGGCCAACACATTACATTTTTAAATAATGATCAAGGAATTTTTTTTATTCATTAAGTTTCAGTATCATTACAGAAAATGTTATGATACAGAGTTGTTTAACATTATTTTGTCTTTGCTCTTGATTTCCACATGAATGCTGGTAACACTAGTATCTGTACAAGATCAGTCTTTGATTTTATTTTTTTGTTCTGTACAATTTTAAATGTATTGGTTAAAAAGGCTGTCAGCACTTAAGGAAGCATTTTTTCTTCAGTTTGTTTGTTCAAATAAAAGGTGTCCAGTTACTGCCCAAGAGTACTGTGCCATGAGGCTATTGGGGCGAGAAACCTCCCTGGATGCTCTGCAGGGGATGGTTCTTGAGGCAAGGCAGAGCCTCCCTCTACCCAGTCAGTCTTCTTTTGGCACTGTGCACATAAACACGAGATACATGAGAAAGAACAAGCAAAAGCTCTCTGTAAAGCAGTTATGAAGCATACTAAGAAGGGAAATCCAAGTATTGCCTACGCTAGTATAAATAAGCAGACAGCCTTGATTTAAGAGCATAAGTAGTTGTATTTTAAAGATGAGAAAAACACAAGTTCTGCAGGCACCTACCGCTGTCTACTAAAAGCTATCGCTATCAGACCTAGCATTGAACACACAAAGCAATTTGCAAGAAAGGAAAAATTTGCCTTGATATAATCAGAATAGAATTGTTTGTTAAGATTTATTTTTAGGTGTTTTTTTCTTTAAAAGATATTTAAATTCATTTGAAATATAGTTCAAGATGTTGACTATACAGATCAACTTTTATCCAAATCGGGAAAACTAGCTGTGCCGTTGCATATTACAGGATACAGTCAATGATATGTGGACATGCATCAAAGCTTTCTCCTGCTGGTGACCATCATAGCCGTCCAATGACCATGACATCCACCACCTCGCCTTTGTGGAGCTCCACATACTGTTCTGTCTTTGGAGGTAGCATCAACAATCCATTGGCACTGCGCATGCTCATCAGACGGCTGCTCATTTGATTACCTAGAAAGAAATACTCTTATTACAGCAGCACAAGCATCATGGCATACACATTTGGGCCCTTGTAGACCTTTTCAAAATGTAAACAGACAGAAATGCAGGTCTTCAAGAGGAGAAGGGATGATCAAACTTTCCAGTATCTTTTTCAGGTGGGCATGATACTATATCCTACCACCAGCTCATTCAAACTTTAAAAATAAACATTAGAAATTCTTGTTTGAAAGAGTAAAACCAGGATTTTATAGCATTATGCAAAATGCCACAGATTTTCTCAATTCAGGCTGAAATGTTATGCGTGTCTGAAAAGGGAGGCTTTATAAAAACCTATTAAAATAATAATGACAATAATGGTAGCAGCTACCATTTCTTTACTAAGTGCCAAAGTACTAGGCACTTTACTTAAACACCTTATTTGATTCTCACAAGACTCAAAAAATTCTTAAGTAACTTGCCTAGGATCCTGCTAACTAGGTTGGTGGCCAATTTGAATGCAGCTCTCTCTGATGGCAAAGCTCATGAACTTGGTCACTGTTAGCTGATGTTTTCACTTAGTCGTACAATTTTTCTGGAGTCACATCAAAAGTTAGGCAAAATATGACTAGGGAAGTTGGGAATAACAGTTTAAAGTCTAGTGGAGGTCACTATAGAACTCTGAATTATCAATATTGATTTCTCTGCCCTTCAAATTTACCAATAAGTAGGGTATGGTAGAGGCAACAGAGAACCACATTATAAATTGGGCTTTCATCTCACATTTCAAGATGGTATAGCTAGAATCTCCTCCTTTTCCTACAAAGTTATACTCAGAACTTATTGGTTGAACAAACATATCAAATCTTCTGTAATTCCAGATTTATTACAGAATATTAGTCAATGATATGTGGACATTCTAAATGTTTATCTAGAAAATATGGCTCAATAAAATAAGTAAACTTCTAATAGTTATTTTTTAACTTTTGCTATACTGTTTAGGAATAATTTGACTCATCTAACTTTTCAAAAAGGAAAATGTATAATAATTACAAAATCAGTTATAACCAAGGAAGATTATATATAAATTTGTGTTTTAACAGGATAGGTGCCTAGGAATATCTGTAGATGTGAATGACTAACCTGTACTCTGTGCCCAAGGTAGTGGTTCTTGGTGATGCCAAGTTAGTATACACCGATGGTATTCTGGACGAGGATCGAGTTTTACATCACATGATAACTACAGAATAAAGAAGAAAAGAAAACAAACTTGGTCACCTGATCATCTGACAAAACTACAAGATGGTAGGGGTTGTGCAAAGAATATACTGGACATGGACATGGAGACTATCCTTGGTATTCTGTTGTTGCTATCACTACCACCTTATGTTCTTTTTCTTTTTAAATAACATTCAATTAAAATGTATTTTTTCTTTTGACACAAGGTCTCACTCTGTTACCTAGGCTGGAGTGCAGTGGCACGATCATGGTTCACTGCAGCATTGACCTCCTGGGCTCAAGTGATCCTCCTGCCTTGGCCTCCTGAGTAGCTGGGACCACATGCATGTGCCACCACACCTGACTAATTTTTATTTTTTTTTGTAGAGATGGCGTGTTGCTATGTTGCTCAGGCTGGTCTTGAACTCCTGAGCTCAAGCAATCCTCCCATCTGGGCCTCCCAGAGTACTGGATTCATAGGCATGAGCCACCATGCCTGGCCACCTTATATTCTTAATACAGGAAGTCCAGGGGTTGGGTTGCTCTGGCGAAAAGAGAAAAGAAGGCTAAGAAGATGGTGTTCAGCTTTGGTTTGTCTGGGAAAGGCTTTATTTCTCCCTTGTTCCTGAAGGATAGCTTTGCTGCATGTAGTATTTCTTGCTGGCAGTTTTTTTTTAAACAGCACTTTAAATATATCATTCCCTTCCCTTCTGGCCTGTTAGGTTTCTGCAGATACATCTACTGTTAGTCTAATATGGACTTCCTTGTATGTATGTAATTCTTTGTCTTCAACTTTTGACAAATTGGGAAGGATCTTTTGGGTTGAATATATTTGGAGACCTTTGAACTTCCTGGATCTGGATGTCTATATCTCTCAACAGATTTGGGATGTTTTTCAGCTATTACTTCATTAAATAAGTTTCCTATCTTCTTTCCCTTCTCTTCTTCTTCTGGACTCTGATGATAAAAATATTTGTTGATTTAAATTCAGGAAGTACAGAGAACACCACAAGGATATTCCTCGAGAAGAGCAACCCCAAGGCACATAACCGTCAGATTCACCAAGGTTGAAATAAAGGAAAAAATGTTAAGAGCAGCCAGAGAGAAAGGTCGGGTTACCCACAAAGGAAAGCCCATCAAAATAATAGGACTTGCTTGATGAATAGCAGATCTCTCAGCAGAAACCCTACAAGCCAGAAGAGGGTGGGGGCCAATACTCAACATTCTTAAAGAAAAGAATTTTCAACCCAGAATTTCATATCCAGCCAAACTAAGCTTCATAAGTGAAGTAGAAATAAAATCATTTACAGACAAGCAAATGCTGGGAGACTTGCCACCACCAGGCCTGCCTTACAAGAGCTCCTAAAGGAAGCACTGAACATGGAAAGGAATAACTGGTGCCTGTCACTGCAAAAATACGCCAAATTGTAAAGACCATCGATGCTATGAAGAAACTGCATCAACTAATGGGCAAAATAACTAGCTAGCATCATAATGACAGGATCAAATTCACACATAACAATATTAACCTTAAACATAAATGGGCTAAATGCCCCAATTAAAAGACATAACTGGCAAATTGGATAAAGAGTCAAGACCCATCAGTATATGCTGTATTCAGGAGACCCACCTCACGTGCAAAGACACAAATAGGCTCAAAATAAAGGGACGGAGGAAGATCTACCAAGCAAATGGAAATCAAAAACAGCAGGGGTTGCAATCCTGTCCTAGTCTCTGATAAAACTGACTTTAAATCAACAAAGATGAAAAGAGACAAAGACAGCCATTACTTAATGGTATAGGGATCAATTCAACAAGAAGAGCTAACCATCCTAAATATATATGCACCCAATACAGGAGCACCCAGATTCATCAAGCAAGTCCTTAGAGACTTACAAAGAGATCTAGACTCCCACACAATAATAATGGGAGACTTTAACACCCCACTGTCAATATTAGACAGATCAACAAGACAGAATATTAACAAGGATATCCAGGACTTGAATTCAGCTTTGGATCAAATGGACCTAATAGATATCTACAGAACTCTCCACCCCAAATCAACAGAATATACATTCTTCTCAGTACCACATCGCACTGATTCTAAAATTGACCACATAATTGGAAGTAAAACACTCCTCAGCAAATGTAAAAGAACAGAAATCACAACAAACTGTCTCTCAGATCACAGTGCAATCAAATTAGAACTCAGGATTAAGAAACTCACTCAAAACCACACAACTATATGGAAACGGAACAACCTGCTCCTGAATGACTACTGGGTAAATAATGAAATGAAGGCAGAAATAAAGATGTTCTTTGAAACCAGTGAGAACAAAGACACAACATACCCGAATCTCTGGAACACGTTTAAAGCAGTGTGTAGAGGGAAATTTCTAGCACTAAATGCCCACAAGAGAAAGCAGGAAAGATGTAAAATAGACACCCTGACATCACAGTTAAAAGAACTAGAGAAGCAAGAGGAAACAAATTCAAAAGCTAGCAGAAGACAAGAAATAACTAAGATCAGAACAGAACGGAAGGAGACAGAGACACAAAAAAACCCTTCAAAAAAATCAATGAATCCAGGAGCTGGTTTTTTGAAAAGATCAACAAAATAGATAGACCGTTAGCAAGACTAATAAAGAGGAAAAGAGAGAAGAATCAAATAGACATTAAAAAAAAATGATAAAGGGGATATCACCACTGATCCCACAGAAATGCAACCACCATCAGAGAATACTATAAATACCTCTATGCAAATAAACTATAAAATCTAGAAGAAATGGATAAATTCCTGTACACATACACCCTCCCAAGACTAAACCAGGAAGAAGCAGAATCTCTGAATAGACAAGTAACAGGCTCTGAAATTGAGGCAATAATAAATAGCCTACCAACCAAAAGAGGTCCAGGACCAGATGGATTCACAGCCAAATTCTACCAGAAGTACAAAGAGGAGCTGGTACCATTCCTTCCGAAACTATTCCAAGCAATAGAAAAAGAGGGAATCCTCTCTAACTCATTTCATGAGGAGAGCATCATCCTGATACCAAAGCCTGGCAGAGACACACACAAAAAAGAGAATTTTAGGCCAATATGCCCGATGAACATCGATGTGAAAATCCTCAGTAAAATACTGGCAAACCGAAATAGCAGCACATCGAAAAGCTTATCCATCACGATCAAGTTAACTTCATCCACGATCAAGTTAGGATGCAAGGCTGGTTCAACATATGCAAATCAATGAACATAATCCATCACATAAACAGAACCAATGACAAAAACCACATGATTATCTCAACAGATGCAGAAAAGGCCTTTGACAAAACTCAACAGCCCTTCATGCTAAAAACTCTCAATAAACTAGGTATTGATGGAACGTATCTCAAAATAATAAGAGCTATTTATTACAAACCCACAGCCAAAATCATACTGAATGGGCAAAAACTGGAAGCATTCCCTTTGAAAACTGGTGCAAGACAAGGATGCCCTCTCTCACCTCTCCTATTCAACATAGTATTGGAAGTTCTGGTCAGGGCAATCAGGCAAGAGAAAGCAATAAAGGTATTCAAATAGGAAGAGAGGAAGTCAAATTGTCTCTGTTTGCAAATGACATGATGGTATGTTTAGAAAACCCCATCGTCTCAGCCCAAAATCTCCTTAAGCTGATAAGCAACTTCAGCAAAGTCTCAGGATACAAAATCAATGTGCAAAAATCACAAGCATTCCCATACACCAATACCACACAACCAGAGAGCCATATCATGAATGAACTCCCATTCACAATTGATACAAATAGAATAAAATACCTAGGAATCCAACTTACAAGGGACGTGAAGGACCTCTTCAAGGAGAACTACAAACCACTGCTCAACGAAATAAAAGAGGACACAAACAAATGGAAGAACATTCCATGCTCATGGATAGGAAGAATCAATATCATGAAAATGGCCACACCACCCAAAGTAATTTATAGACTCAATGCTATCCCCATAAAGCTACCACTGATTTTCTTCACAGAATTGGAAAAAACTGCTTTAAAGTTCATATGGAACCAAAAAAGAGCCCGCATTGCCAAGACAATCCTAAGCCAAAAGAACAAAGCTGGAGGCATCACACTACCTGACTTCAAACTATATTACAAGGCTACGGTAACCAAAACAGCATGGTACTGGTACCAAAACAGATATATAGACCAATGGAACAGAACGGAGGCCTCAGAAATAACACCACACATCTACAACCATCTGATCTTTGACAAACTTGACAAAAACAAGCAATGGAGAAAGGATTCCCTATTTATTAAATGGTGCTGGGAAAACTGGCTAGCCATATGTAGAAAGCTGAAACTGGATCCCTTCCTTACACCTTATACGAAAGTTAACTCAAGAGTGATTAATTACTTACATGTCAGACCTAAAACCATAAAAACCCTAGAAGAAAACCTAGGCAATACTATTCAGGACATAAGCATGGACAAAGACTTCATGACTAAAACACAAAAGGCAATGGCAACAAAAGCCAAAATCGACAAATGGGATCTAATTAAACTAAAGAGCTTCTGCACAGCAAAAGAAACTATCACAGTGTGAACAGGCAACCTACAGAATGGGAGAAAATTTTTGTAATCTATCCATCTGACAAAGGGTTAATATCCAGAATCTACAAAGACGTTAAACAAATTAACAGAAAAAAAACAACCCCATCAAAAAGTGGGCAAAGGATATGAACAGATACTTCTCAAAAGAAGACATTTATTACGGCCAACAGACACATGAAGAAATGCTCATCATCACTGGTCATTAGAGAAATGTAAATCAAAACCACAATGAGATACCATCTCATGGCAGTTAGAATGGCGATCATTAAAAAGTCAGAAAACAACAGATGCTGGAGAGAATGTGGAGAAATAGGAATGCTTTTACACTGTTGGTGGGAGTGTGAATTAGTTCAACCATTGTGGAAGACAGTGTGGCAATTCTTCAAGGATCTAGAACTAGAAATACCATTTGACCCAGCAATCCCATTACTGGGTATATACCCAAAGGATTATAAATTATTCTACTATAAAGACACATGCACATGTATGTTTATTGTGGCACCATTCACAATAGCAAAGACTTGGAACCAACCCAAATATCCATCAATGATAGACTGGATAAAGAAAATGTGGCATATATACATCATGGAATACTATGCAGCCATAAAAATGGTATGAGTTCATGTCCTTTGCAAGGACATGGATGAAGCTGGAAACCATCATTCTCAGCAAACTAGCACAAGGACAGAAAACCAAACACCACATGTTCTCACTCATAAGTGGGAGTTGAACAATGAGAACATATGGACACAGGGAGGGGAACATCACACACTAGGGCCTGTTGGGGGGTGGGGCGGTGGGGTTGTGGGGGAGAAATAGCATTAGGAGAAATACATAATGTAAATGACGAGTTGATGGGTGCAGGAAACCAACATGGCACATGTATACATATGTAACAAACCCGCATATTGTGCACATGTACCCCAGAACCTAAAGTATAATAAAAAAAAATTTGTTGACTTAATGATGGCCCAAAATCTTACAGGCTTTCTTCAATCTTTTTCATTGTTATTTCTTTTCTTCCCCTTTAGAGTGGGTAATTTCAAATGACCTGTCTTCAAGTTCAGAAAGTCTTTGGCTTGACAAAGTCTGTTGTTGAAGTTCTCTATTGTATTTTTTATTTCATGTATTGAATTCTTCAGCTGTAGGAATTTTTTTTAATGATTCCTATCTCTGTCGAATTTCTCATTTATATCATAAATTGTTTTCCTGATTCTGTTGACTTGTCTCTCTATATTTTTTCTTATATCTATTGAATTTCCTTCAGATAATTATTTTGCATTTATTTTCTAGCAGGTCATTGATTTTCTTTTCATTTGGTTCTGTTACTAGAGACCCATTATGTTCCTTTGGTGTTATCATATCTGGTTGCTTTTTTGTGTTTTTTGTGAGCCTGCATTAATCTGTGCACCTGGTGGAACTATTCTTTCTTCCAGTCTTTCTTGTTTCCATAGAAAAAGACTTTCATTTGCAGTTGGGTTTTAGTGTGCCAGTTGGGAAGGGTGTGGTGACTTTTTCAATAGGTATAGTGGTATAGTTTCCATGCAGCATCTTCAGGTGCATTCAGGGCAAGCAGTAACTGTGGGTGCCTCAGTTACCTAGTCCATGGAAGTTTGTGGAAGTGGTGGTGGTGGCGGCATAGGTTGCTAATATTCAGTGTTAAGGGCTTTTAGTGTCTTCCTTATTCTTATTTTCTCCACAATGGGAAGATATAGCCTAGGGAGATCCCTCTTTGTGTCAAATCTGACATGGCCTACAAGAACGCCTACTGGAGCACTGGGTTCCTGGTACAGGTGCTTAGAGTGGATGTGGGGCCAGGGTCCTAGGTTCAGGGTCTTGTGAACCTATTGTGGCACCTGGGTCTGAGGGTCTCTGGTAGGTTTGGGTGTAGGTTGTCCACAGAGCCAGGGTCTGTGACTTTGGGTACCCCTTAGCAGCTTGGGTTCAGGTGGCTGAGTTGTAGCTATGATTCTGTCCCTGTAGGGCAGGGCACAGCTCTGGCCTGACTCCAGAGAAGAAGGGTTGCCTCTGGACGTTTTGGCCTAGGGAGCAGGCTATCGTTGCTATCTAGGAACCTGAGCCAATAGGGCTTATTGGCAACCTAGGTCCCAGGGGATAAGGCAGTGTGTAGTAGTGACCCTAGACCCTGTGCTGGTGGGGCTTGGTAGAATCCCAGACTTTGTGCAGCCAGGTGCAGCAGCAATAAGTAATCCAGACTGGTGGGGCACAGCTGTCATTTGGGCCCTGGGGTGGGGGCAGTAAACAGCATAGCAATGACTGTACATCCTAGGAAGAGGTGTTTCTCAGCTGCTCAGACACTAGGGGGCTAGTCTAGCTTCAGGAAAGGAGAGTAGGAAGTTGTTTGACCTGTAGGATGAGGTGTCTCAGCTCAGCCACTCCTCCGTTTCCCTGGGTTGTGGGTACTACCTCGGCATAGTTCCGGATGCCCAGTTGCTCAGTTCAGCCAGGGCACCAGTTTCCTAGGGGGTGATGTGCTGCTTCAGCTCAGGCCTTGGGGACATGACTGTACTGGGTGGCTCTGGCACCTTTTCTCTGGGATAGACGATGCTGCTTTAGCTTAGGTACTAGACTGCATGATTACTTTGGGCAGCAAAAGCACCATTTCCTGGGATGCTGGGTGCTGCTTCAACTTAGGCTAGTAGACGACTGAACTTAGGGAGGCATGATTGCTCTGAGCAGCCAAGATACTGTTTTCCTAGGAGGCAGTATATGGCTTTAGCTCTGGCTGAGGGGGATGTGAGGGGCGCTAGGTGGAGTAGCTCCACCTCTATTTGGCTCCACTGGAAAGTTGTACAGCTGCTTGCATCTCAGTCTGTGGATGTCAGGCCGCAGTGTTGGGGTAGCACTGGGGATGAAGGGGTGCTGTGACTACTTGCTCCCAGAGCAAGAAAACTCTAGCCACAGTTCCAATTCCAACATGGTGTAAGTGCAGCAGCTGCACAGGCCACATAGGTCGGCGCACAGTGTTGGCTCCTTTCCTGGGGGGAGCATAGCTCTGTGGACTCCAGGAAGTTCTTTCAGCTGGGCTTCATGCTTGTGAGGACCGCAGGGTATCCCCGTCAGGTCTGTAGGTGTCCAAAGTGTTGATGGGGGTTGCTGGGATCCTCTGCTTAACTCCTTGCCAAGGGAGTTCTTCCTGGTTCCCAGCTGATCCAGCTGGGGGGTGTGATGGTGGAGGCCTGGTGTTTCCTTCTGTTCTCTATGTGACCATCCTGAGTTTCTGTGCTCACCAGGGTTTCTCTTACTCCACTGATACACTCGGCTGCTCTTCTTCAGTTTTTTTTCCATTAAAATGCAGTTATTTATTCATTGTTCTGGCTGTGTTTGTGAGGGGGATGGGCATGAGGGACTTATAGTTGGCTATCTTCTAGAACATGCTTTCCCCCTTTCCTGTCTCTTAATCACTGCCTAAGTTGTTAATATCAATAGGAGTTACTCCAGGTATGTTTCTAGCAAAGAAAGTTGATGACAAGGGCGGTATAGAGTGCTTTAATGGGATATTAAGGAAACACATGATAGAATGTCCTTGCATGGAAACACGGGGTCAATAATCCTATTTGATGAATTGCTAGGATTGTGTTCCTTCCTTTTTTTGTTTTTTACCAGATGCTTTGGAAGTGTTTCTTATTGTGTATTGAAAATGAGAAGATTTTCACCTCCAACCTAAGTGACCAAGGAAATAAGGGAAACGTTTGTTCTAAACTGATGCTCTTCTGAATGCTTTGATATAAAAGGATGACATTTTATTTTCATTAATTTTTTTACATTTTATTTTTGTTACTTTTTTTAGAGGCAGGGTGTTGCTATGTTGCCCAGGCTGGTCTCAAACACTTGGCCTCATGCAATCCTCCTGCCTGAGCCTCCTGAGTATCAGAGATTACAGGCGAGTGCCACTGTGCCTAGCAAGGATGACATTTTCTGCACTGACACATAGAATGGCCACATCAGAGTCCAACAGTATGATTTACCAACAGCAGCCTTTAACACTGACTCCCACTTCCTGAAAGCAGCAAGCAATGGTAAAGGCAATGGCTCTGGCATCTATTCTGAAGAACAGTAATCAGTGGTGTGGGTAAGCTGCATCTTTTATGGTCAGAAAAGAGAGATAAGACTTACCATGTTTCAAGGAAGTACATGTTTATGTTTTAAAGTGTCTGTTGTGTCAGTACTGATGTGGGGGTGATTTGGAAAGCTAAGAAACAAAAGAAACAAATAGCCAAGCATACTGATGACCCATACTGGCAGTCCCAATGACACTGCCGTGAGAGAAAGGCAGTTGACTGATTTTTTGACCACTTCTCAATATCCTTTGCTGACAGGAAATGGGCACCATCCGGAACAACATATCAAGCATCAGTCTGATTATAGAGTACCATCTCATCTTTGTTGTCAGAACAGACGATTGCCACAATGTCTGTTTTAAAGAAGAGATGGTGGATGTTACAATAAGAAATAAATGAAAGGATTCATAAGAGATCTGCAAAGTCAAAGGGAAGCCTTCTTTCTCTCTCTCTTATAATAATGTGAATTATTTCCTTAATTAGGTAAATATGAAGATAGTAAATTCAGTATTACTGGTTTGACTGTCTAAATCTAAGCTTTATGACTCTGACTTCTGACTTGATCAGAATACTTTTTGTTCATGGATGATTTTTATTTCTTTTTCCACTTAATTTCAAATTTGATTACCACTGTGATTATTAAAAAAAATCTAGTTAAATTTTTCATGAAATTTTAAGGAGATTGTTTCATATCCCAGTCCACAAAGTTCTTAGCATTTAAACAGTCAATGTTCAGACTATTGAAAGCCTAGATTTTCTTTTTTTTCTTTTTTTTTTTTTTTTTGAGACGGAGTCTCGCTCTGTCGCCCAGGCTGGAGTGCAGTGGCCGGATCTCAGCTCACTGCAAGCTCCGCCTACCGGGTTCCCGCCATTCTCCTGCCTCAGCCTCCCGAGTAGCTGGGACTACAGGCGCCGCCACCACGCCCGGCTAATGTTTTTTGCATTTTTAGTAGAGACGGGGTTTCACCGTGTTAGCCAGGATGGTCTCGATCTCCTGACCTCGTGATCCGCCCGTCTCGGCCTCCCAAAGTGCTGGGATTACAGGCTTGAGCCACCGCGCCTGGCCTTAGATTTTTTTTTTTTTTTTTTTTGAGACGGAGTCTCGCTCTGTCACCCAGGCTGGAGTGCAGTGGCCGGATCTCAGCTCACTGCAAGCTCCACCTCCCGGGTTCACGCCATTCTCCTGCCTCAGCCTCCCGAGTAGCTGGGACTACAGGCGCCCGCCACCTCGCCCGGCTAAGTTTTTGTATTTTTAGTAGAGACGGGGTTTCACTGTGTTAGCCAGGATGGTCTCGATCTCCTGACCTCGTGATCCGCCCGTCTCGGCCTCCCAAAGTGCTGGGATGCCTTAGATTTTTTTAATGTTTTTATCCTACGTATTCTCAGAGTAATATATTTTTTTAACATTTTATGTTTTTATTTTTATTTTGAGATGAAGTTTTGCTCGTTTCCCAGGCTGGAGTGCAATGGCACGATCTTGGCTCACTGCAACCTCCGCCTCCCGGGTTCAAGCGATTCTCCTGCCTCAGCCTCCTGAATAGCTGGGATTACAGGCACCCACTACCACGCCCAGCTAATTTTTTCTACTTTTAGTAGAGACGGGGTTTCACCATGTTGGCCAGGCTGGTCTCAAACTCCTGACTTCAGGTGATCCACCTGCTTTGGCCTCCCAAAGTGCTGGGATTACCGGCGCGAGCCATTGAGACTGGCCTAATATTTTATCTGTTATGTTTTTTGTTCTTCCTGTCAACTAATCATGGCATTTTGCCATATTTGAATTCACTTTGGAACTCTTGGAAAGTAATGGTTTGGTACTGTAGTTTATATTGCTAAGAACATTATTCATTAGTCACACAGAAAGTGTATAACATAATTAGTTGAGTAGTAGTAAATCACATTGAAGTTAGTGTTGGTGGAGAAGGAGACCTAATTTCCAAGTGACTTTTACCATGGCATATTTCTCAGCCTTAGCAGTTCTCTTCCAAACAATATGGTTATCCTTTCCCTGCTGACTTATCAGGATCTCTTTCCAGTCCTTTGTCTTCTTCTTGTTTAAAATTTATCGTTGAAATCACCGAAAAAGTGAGCAGGTTAATTGCTATCCCTGTGAGTTTGTGTGGGGAAAAGAAAATTCTCCCTTGTTCCAGACAGGTCTAGTGTTAGGGTAGAGCCAGATATATCCTATTAACTGTGTTGTCCTTAAGCGTCACTCAAGTTTTTAAGCCGTGCTCTCTGGACTCGTATATGGACTTCTATCTGGAGAAAATGATTCACTTTAGAAGTCATGAAGGAAGAGAATAAAAGGGATCCTTTCCCCTACATTTTCTAGTACACAGGGGAGAATATAATCACATTTTCCATCAAAACAAATAGAAAACTCTAGATGTTTATTTTGGACAGTTAGGAAATTATATCACTGTTACCAGGCTTCCATTTTGGTTTCTGGTTATTAGAAAGCATTACCCTTGCTTTGATGATGGTTGGCCGAGGATCCAAGATGCCCTGCATTTTCCTCAGTGCAGGCACAACAAAGAGATTGCAGGTGACGACAGCCGATACAGGATTCCCTGAAAGTCAACCAAGCAGTTATTTATAATACACTGTGTAACAATTTGCCAAATAGTTATGTCTGTCTACATCTTCGGGTATCAGAATGTGACGGAAGTGACTAGGCACAATTTTTCCTCTTCTGAATCACCTTGAATCCAACTAGAACAGAGGTATAGTCAACTAAATGCCACAGGGGGTATAAACATTTGCGTCTTTCAGTAAAATGGAGAATTCTGCTGCCTAGAAGCTGTTTAACACCATTTGTTTTTGCTTTCCTGAGCCAGTTGAAAGCCATTACTAATGTTATTATCAAGATTACTCATTACTAATCTTGTTTTAAAGCCGTTTACAAGTTTTATATATCTATTTGCTATTTTTTAAGCATTTAAAAATTACTATAGTATTACAAGCTTGGTACCCAAACTGAGAAAATATAAACATAAGGAAACTTATTTATAACCTTCTCTACCTAGATATTCCTTTAAATTAAAAAAAAAAAAAAAACACCAAACAAATGATTTAAGATGTGTCTTAAGGACCTGAAGATGAATACTGTTATGGATTGAATTCATATGATAAAGCTATAACTCGGCCGGGCGCAGTGGCTCAAGCCTGTAATCCCAGCACTTTGGGAGGCCGAGACGGGCGGATCACGAGGTCAGGAGATCAAGACCATCCTGGCTAACACGGTGAAACCCCGTCTCTACTAAAAAAAATACAAAAAACTAGCCAGGCGAGGTGGCGGACGCCTGTAGTCCCAGCTACTCGGGAGGCTGAGGCAGGAGAATGGCGTAAACCCAGGAGGCGGAGCTTGCAGTGAGCTGAGATCTGGCCACTGCACTCCAGCCTGGGCAACAGAGCGAGACTCCGTCTCAAAAAAAAAAAAAAAAAGGAAGCTATACCTCCAATATGATTGACTGTATTTGGGGATAGGGCCTTTAAGGAGGTAATTAAGGTAAATAAGGTCATAAAGGTGTGGCTGTAATCCAATAGGACTGATGTCCTTATAAAAAGAGGAAGAGACACCAGGAGTCTATATACATACAGGAAAGATCATGTGAAGACACAGTGAAAAGGTTGCTGTCTACAAGCCAGGAAGAGAAGCCTCACCAGAAGCCAACCTTGCTGGCACCTTGATTTTGGACTTCCAGCCTCCAGAACTGTAATAAAATATATTTCTGTTGTTTAAGCTACCCAGTCTGGGCCAGGCGCAGTGGCTCATGCCTGTAATCCCAGCACTTTGGGAGGCCACGGTGGTTGGATCACAAGGTAGGAGACCGAGACCATCCTGGCTAACACTATGAAACCCCGTTTCCACTAAAAATAAAAAAATTAGTCGGGCGTGGTGGCGGGCACCTGTAGTCCCAGCTACTCGGGAGGCTGAGGCAGGAGAATGGTGTGAACCTGGGAGGTGGAGCTTGCAGTGAGCTGAGATTGTGCCACTGCACTCCAGCCTGGGTGACAGAGTGAGACTCTGTCTCAAAAAAAAAAAAAAAAAAAAAAAAAAAAGCTACCCAGTCTGTGGTATTCTGTCATGGCAGCCTGAGCAGACTAATACAAATACCAAATTCTTTTAAAGTTATGAGAAGAATTTAAGGAATTCAACTATATCTCTCCAAGAAGAAATCTAGGTGTGTCATACACTTCAAAGGAGGAAGGGTGGGCTGTGAAGAAGCAACCACCTGGGCTGTAAATAACAGATTTGATTTCTTGTGTGGCATTATTATCTAACCAAGCTGTGAGATCTTGGCAAGTTCCAAAGTTTTTTGAGTCTGACTTTACTCATCTATGAAATGAAAGGTTTGGATTACATGATTCTCAACATCTCTTCTGGTTCTAAAATTCCAATTGTTTTAATACTTTTATACAGTTCTATGTAAGTATGAATGTATCACCTGGAGTGGGGAATGGGCTACTAGATTTTTAGGTTCCCTTGGCCTGGCTAAACACTGCTTATTACATCATCAAGTCAAAAGGCAATGGTCAGTTTAGCCTATTATTAGCTATAATCATACCTCCAATTCTCTTCTACCTACAAAAGTGCTTAAGAATAGATTTTTTAAGGTGCAAAAAGTGACAAGTGATACTAATAATTTCAATGGAAAAATGAGTTGTCCACAGAACAGCAGACTCTTAAATAAAAGAATCAATTACTTTCCCTTGCTTCAAAATACAAGCAGATAGAATATTTTTTCTGGAAAAGCAAAACAAAAACCCAAACAAATAAAAAAGCCATTGTTCATCAAGGATTATAAAATCCTTACAATACTACTACTTTATAACATTACTGTATAAAAAATGAAGCGCTCCAATTATTTTAGAGGCGGGGTCTTGCTATGTATGAAAAAGGATTGGAAGGACTGATATCAAAAACTTGTAATAGTGGTTTATCTATATGTGTGTGTTGGGGGATTATGGTTAACACTTTTTAATGCTTATCTGTATTTTCTGATTTTTACAACAGTGAGCATCACTCTAGCAATGTTAAAAATGTCAAATAAAGCAAGTAAATATACACAACTTTGATTTAAAACTTGTCAAGATTAGGGATGGCTTTAAATGCATGGCCTGCAGGAAAGCAGAGATACAGTTTTGAAATGGAAAATCCTTGTAAAGCTGCGCATGGTGGCTCATGCCTGTAATCCCAAAACTTTGGGAGGCTGAGGCGGGTGGATGGCTTGAGCTCAGAAGTTGAGACCAGCCTGGGCAACATAGCGAAATTCCGTCTCTACAAAAAATACAAAAATTAGCCAGGGGTAATAGCAAGCGCCTATAGTTCCAGCTACCTGGGAGGCTGAGGTGGGAGAATGGCTTGAGCCTAGGAGGCAGAGGTTGTAGTGAGATGAGATCGCGCTGCTGCACTCTAGCCTAGGCGACAGAGCCAGATCTTGTCTCAAAAAAACTCGCAAAAACAAACAAACAACAACAACAACAACAACAACAACATCAAGAGAAGCAAGAAAATCCTTGTAAACGGAACCACTTTGCACATTTTACAATCTGAACATGTGAGTTTCCACTGCCCTCTGTTGGTTCACTCAGGCTGAGCAGAAAAGGTTTCAAATTAAAAGCAGGAATTTGAAAATAGGTTTTAATTTTATAACATCTTTGGCATAATGGTGAAATAGGCTCCCACAGTAACATTCTTTGTTATAATATCACTGATGGTCTGTAGGTTAAGTCATATCTTCTGCAGACAAAAGAGGCCCTTCCAGGCCAAATGAAGCTAGGAAAAGGAGCACATTTCTTTATACAATGGCTATCAGAGCATCCAAGGAATTACGAAAGGTCCTAAGGAGTTTCATGTTACAGATACATTCTGAAGACTATTTTACTTAAATGTCCTCTCTCTGAAAATTTTCTATATGATAGAACTCTAATCTCTTTAATGCTTATAGATAGGGGCTTAAAATGTTTTTAAAGTTTAACATTTTTCTGCCTGCTTCCATTTCTTTACATTTCCATTTTGAGATTTACTTGACATAAAAAACAAATAAATATCCCAAAGCCATGAGATTTGTAAATCTCAAATAAATAAGTTATTTTCTAAAGGAATCTGTGCCAAAAAATAGAGAACTGAACAGAATGATCAGAGGATAATTTTAAAGTTAAAAAAAAAATAGATGCATAAAACTTTTAGACTCTTTTAAAATTTATCAAGATTCATCATGACTTTAAATATATAACCCCAAATCACTAAAAATTTGAATTTGAAAATCCATGTGAACTGAACCCACTTTGCTCTTTCTATAATCTGAACATGTAAGTTTCTGCTCACATTGGGGCAAGCGTGGGAATGGGGAAGTTGTAGACAGATGATGAGTGGGATTTGGCTGAGAAGCACTAGTAACAGTAGTAGCCTGACCTTTCCTCTTCCCCCTCCCCTCAACCAGCCCAAATCTGGCAAGGACCAGAGGCAGCTTTGTATTTTCTGATTTGGTATTGGCATGGGTGACTCAAGGCACTTTGGCCTCTAGAGCACAATACTTCTGGTTATGAGAGGTATTAGGCTGCTAACTTCGACCAGTTTCCTACAAGGAAAAAGCAGGTGCCCCAGAAAGATCCAGTGACAGCTAACACTTGATTATCATCTCAGGATTTGGAATGTGCTTTGATATATATTATCTAATCTGATTTTACACCAACCCTATGAAGTAGATATTAGTCTTATTTTGCAGGTGAAGAAACTTCCTAGAGAGGTTAAGTGATTGGTCGTTTAGAAAAGCTGAGACTTGAGCCCAGGTCTTTCAGATTTCAAACTAGGTGGTCTAATAGGGTACTGGTCACAAGAGAAGTCCAAAAAATTTTGGCTATTTTTCCAGAAAAAGCAAAGGAAACAATTTTTTATTCTTACCAGGTAGTGCAAAGATTATTTTTCTTACACCATCAATATCCAAAGTTGCAAATGTTGTTGGCAAGCTAGAAGAAAAAGTCACTTGTTAGTGATTGCTAAGCAATATGATGAATACATTAAGTACTCCAGTGTTTTTGTAATCCATACACTTATCATATAGAAAACAGTTTTCTGTTGACTTGCCTTTACATCTTTATGCTCTGAAGTATTCTATACACACTTAAATAAGTTTGTGTTTAGTATTTCCTGTTTTCAAGTAACCACACTTTCTGGTTTACAAAAAATTACTTACTTTTTTTTTTTTTTTTTCTTGCCAGTGCCATAGAAATGGACTCCAAATCTTGGAGTTTCCAAGTTTTCCCACCCCTCTAGGTAATAATGTTTATACTGCTTTTGCTGGCAATTTACAATAATCATTCTTAAAAGCAGAAGACTGGCCGGGCATGGTGGCTCACACCTGTAATCCCAACACTTTGGGAGGCTGAGGCGGGTGGATCACTTGAGGTCAGGAGTTTGAGATGAGCTTGGCCAACATGGTGAAACCCTATCTCCACTAAAAATACAAAAATTAGCCAGGCGTAGTGGTGTGTACCTGTAATCCCAGCTACTCGGGAGGCTGAGGCAGGAGAATCGCTTGAACCTGGGAGGCAGAGGTTGCAGTGAGCTGAGATGGCCACTGCATGCCAGCCTGGGCGACAGAGCAAGACTCCATCTCAAAAAAAAAAAAAAAAAAAAAAAAAAAGCAGAAGACCGGAAGACTACCTGATAATATGTCTATCAGATAGTTGCCTATTGTTCAAAATGAGTATTTTTTTTAACCTTTTTCTTTCAATCGTGCTTCTTCTGTATTAGCCTTTTAAAACTATCTTTAGCATAGACATAAACACTTCCCTATTATCAAGACATTATTTTTGAAATATCAAAATATCATGACTAGAACAAAATAGTAATTTTTTTTTGGAGATGGAGTTTCACTAGAGTGAAATGGTGCGATCTCGGCTCACTGCAACCTCTGGCCTCCCGGGTTCAAGTGATTCTCCTGCCTCAGCCTCCTGAGCAGCTGGGATTATAGGCATGTGCCACCACCTCGCTCAGCTAATTTTGTATTTTTAGTGGAGACGGGATTTCTCCATGCTGGTCAGGCTGGTCTTGAACCCCTGACCTCAGGTGATCCACCCACCTCGGCCTCCCAAAGTGCTGGGATTACAGGTGTGAGCCACTGCGCCCGGCCAAAATTAGTAGTAATTTAAAAATATTCTCAAATTATACTTCCTCAAGATTTTGACATGAACTCTTATCATGGGAGGTTGGGTGGAAGGAGTGAGTGGCATATGAGAATAGTGTTTTTTTCCTATTCATTACCTTTTATATAGAATTTTGGCTAAAAAATCTCATTATATTAATGAACATTAAGCAATGCAGAATTCTGATGAAATATTAACCTTTTCAGCACTTAAATTGTTTTATTTTTACTATTTTTGGAGGTTGATCTTTTAAAAATAGATCCCTCACTCATTACCTTTGGCAATAATACAGCGACACTGACTTTTTTTTGATGATTTATAGCCATCATTATTAATATGTTCTACTCTGCTGTAATACAGTGATGTTAGGTCACAAGAGAACTATGCGTTGTTTTCACCCCAGCCATAACCCCACATTGCTATGTTTCTATAGTTCTTGTTTCTTGTTTTGGTTTTTTTATTTCTTCCCAATTTTTTTTTTTCCCTGTGGCACCTTGTAATGCAAAACTGCTATCATCTTGACCATTAAAGCTGGTTTTAGGTTTGAGAACCAGAGAATGATAGCAATAGTTATATTGTTAGAATGAAAATAATAACAGTAATAATAAAAGTATCTATTTTTATTTATTTATTTTTTGAGACAAGGTCTTGATCTGTCACCCATGCTGGAGTGCAGTGGCTCAATCATGGCTCACTGCAGTCTCCATCTCCTGGGCTGAAGCAATCCTCCAGCCTCAGTCTTCCAAGTAGGTAGGACTACAGGCATGCACCACCATGTCCAGCTAATTTTTAAATTTTTAATACAGATGAGGTCTCGCTATGTACCCAGGCTGGTCTGGAACTCCTGAGCTCAAGTGATCCACAGGTTTGGGCCACTGGGCCTGGCTAAAATATCTGTTTTTTAAGTAACATCTATGCATCGCATTCATTATTTCATTTAAGTCTTACAACAAGCTTATGAGGTAAAATTATTATCCCATTTTATATGGAAACTGAGATTCAGAGAGATTAGGCAATGTGGTCCAAGTCACTCAGCTACTAAGTGGGGGAACACAAATTTGAACCAAGGTTGTTCTAACTTTAGCTTATATGTGGATAAAGATCTCACAGGATGGTTATGTAGTGTTAGTCCAGTTAGATCTCTGGACATCTATTTTGGGAGGCCTTTTTTTTTTTTTTTTTTTTTAAGACGGAGTCTCGCTCTGTTGCCCAGGCTGGAGTGCAGTGGCGTGATCTGGCTCACTGCAAGCTCCACCTCCCAGGTTCACACCATTCTCCTGGCCCAGCCTCCTGAGTAGCTGGGACTACAGGTGCCAGCCACCACGCCCGGCTAATTTTTTGTACTTTTAGTAGAGACGGGGTTTCACTGTATTAGCCAAGATGGTCTTGATCTCCTGACCTCGTGATCCGCCCGCCTCCGCCTCCCAAAGCACTGGCATTACAGGCATGAGCCACTGCGCCCGGCCCACTCTGAGGCTTTTCTTTTGCATACTTTCTGATTCTTTGCTGTGTTTTAGAAAACTGAGATTAGATTTTGATACTGATTTATGGATAGGTTATTTGGCAATGATTATGGTGTGATGCAAATAATTTCAAAGATTTGTTCTTAATAACAGCTATGCTCATTGTAGATGACCCAATAAAAACAGTGATTGGTAGATCTGGTTGCTAATACTCCGAATGCTTTTCTGAGTATCTTTGCCTCTAAAATGAAAGAGCTTAATTGCATTCTGAAAGCACTGTTATGTGGAAATAGCAAAGCCAAATTGTATTTGTGTGTTTTACATTTCTTCTGTTCTAATATTAAGTAGCAATTACCTTTAAGTTCTTATTACCTTTAGAAAAGCATAAAATTCTGGTGAACTAAAAGAAGCCCATTTAAACTTCGAAACTACTTTATTTTAGCAAACCTACAGATAATAAGAATGAGGAGAGAATGTATTAACACCTTCTTTCTTCCACTGTATTTAAAGCCCATTTAAATTATAGGGCCAATTTAAGCAATCTTTTGCATCTTGCAAGTAGGTAATGTAATTTCTATAAAGGTACTCATTAAAAAAGGATTCCATTACAAAAATATTTTGTTATTATGCATTGCTATCATAAATGTCCTATTGCTAAACTGTGATTTTTTTTTAAGCTCTGGAAGCCATTTCCTGGGAACTCAAAACCTATTACTCAGTTCTCCTCTTGAGATCAGACTATAAGAGCATTTACGCAATGGTTGAGGTCACAGAGTGTATGATTTTAAGGGAGGAAATTAAACATTAGGAATTGATGAACTGCTAAAGTTGAAGTGAGTGGTAAATAACAGATTAAAAAAAGAGTACAAAAGTTATCACAGGCACTGAGAATATTTTAAATAATAGATATTATACAAATAACTCTTCTCTGGGACAAGAGAGGTGAGGGCAAGTAGTGTTTGCTTCTTTCCCTCTGCAAATGGAACAATCAATTAATTAAATCTTTTTTTTTTTTTGAGGCAGGGTCTTACTCTGCTGCCCAGGTCAGAGTGCAGTGGCACTATCAAGGCTCATTGCCACCTCTGCCTCCTGGGCTCAAGTGATCCTCTCACCTTAGCCTCCCAAGTAGTTGGGACTACAGGCATGTGCCACCACACCCGACTAATTTTTGTGTTTTTTGTAGAGACAGGGTTTTGCCATGTTGCCCAGGTTGGTCTCCAACTTCTGGGCTCAAGCGAGCCACCCCCACGGCCTCCCAAAATGCTGGGATTATAGGCGTGAGCCACTGCACTCGGCCCAATTCAATTTTGAGGTTTTGAGAAGCACATTGATATGCTTTTGGGATATTCTCTGTATTCTAATCAGATTAGTACTGCCCATGGGCTCAGGAAAAAAAAAAAAAAAGGAGGTATACCCAATAGCATAATAATATTTGTGTAAGACAAAATGATCCAAATCCAATAGTTTCTTTCTTTTTTTTTTTTGAGACAAGGTCTCACTCTGTTACCCAGGCTGGACTGCAGTGGCATGATCTTGACTCACTGCAACCTCTGCTTCCCAGCTCAAGTGATTCTCCAGCCTCATCCTCCCGTGTAGATGGGACTATAGGTACAAGCAACTAACGCCTGACTAATTTTTGTATTTTTTATACAGACTGGGTTTCTCAATGTTGCCAAGGCTGGTCTGGAACTCCTGAGTTCAAAGCAATCCACACGCCTCAGCATCCCAATGTGCTGGGGATTACAGGTGTGAGCCACCATGCCCAGCCCCAATTCAACAGTTTCAATAATAAAAAGGCCCTATCAGCAGCAGCCATATTGGGGCACGCTCAACAGGCAACTACAGAAATATAAAGCCAAGAATTCTATCAAATTGTGGACAAAGCTTTAGGGATAATCTTAATTCTATACTAAAAATGGCCAAATTGTGGAGGTAAAGCCTGATCTCTATCCTAGAACTGACATGAGGCACTTATCAGGAGGGCTAGCTTGATACTTTAAAGGCTTTTGAAATTTGTTGATGGTACCCATAGCCCACTTATAACAACTGAGAAGCCTCTCGGCTTCTCTCCTAGGGTTTATTAACAGTAAAGCATCATTACTGTTGTCCCTAACAGCATGGAGGTGTGCTGGAACTCTCAGCCATACAGTTGAGGTCTTTGAACAGGAAATCATAGGTTCATAGAGTAGCAAAGGTCTAAACTATTTCTTAAAGATATGGCCATATCTTTCACTAACACCAACGTTTGGCAACCTTTGAGGATTTATAACTGACTTCAGGACCTCCATCAGCCCTTCTTTAGGTGTTATTAATTTTTAAGAGATGTGCAAATTCATGGTCATTTTTCTTAGTTATTTTTCTTTCCTCCTGGGGACCAGAAGGAAGCAGTGTGACAGTCAACTTAACAAAACATTCTTGCAAAGGAAAAAAACAAATTAAACCTGAATTTAATCAAGCCTTTGTATCTTTCAATCTATAGCATACATCAGAGACAGAGGAACATAACCTAAGGAAGTAATCAGCCAAATCCATTCATCAGTACACATGATCCATTTTCTCTAGCAAGTCAATGGCACAACAAAAACAAAATGGGTGGGGGCAGAAAATGTTCTCATTTAATAGAGACTTAAACAAATACACTGAGTGGACCTTAACGCAATCCTTATCAAACAAAACAATTATAAAAAGGCATTATTTTTCTTGATATGTGGGAGAAATTTGAATATGATCAGGGTATTAGATGATATTAAAGTATTATTTATTTTGTTAGATGAGATAATACCATTGTGGTTAGGTAAGAGAATACTGTTGTTAGTATTATTATTTCAAATGTATATCAAAATGACATGTCTAGAATTTGCTTTTAAACAATCCAGTCCTCTCTCCCCACTAAAACGCAGGGTGGGGTGGGGGTATTGATAAAACAATTACAGAAAAATGTTGCTAGTTACTGAAGCTGGGTGATGGGTACATGGGGTGGGGGTTCGTTCCCTACTTTTGGGTATATTTGAGAGTTCTCATATTAATTATTTTTAAAAAGAGAGAAAGAAGCAGTTTGGGCAAAAAGAGAAAAAGAGGAAGAAGGAACTAGGGATGAGAATAAAAAGGAGAAAAAGTTTGGAAAGTTGCTGTGTTTTGTTCATGCCAAACTCAGTGACTCATAAGGAAGATGAATTCCTATTTCATTAGGACCTGCACTTGTGCAAAGGATCCTAATACTATATTTCTTTTTTTTTGGAATAGTTAATTCATAATAGGAAACGTAAAAAGAAGGCATTTAAAAGTTTGTTAGTTAAAGCAAGCCAAACCAACCCCATATATGAGATAACAAGATTATTTTCATACCCTGGTTTCATAAAAACCCTGCCAAAATGGATCTGAGCATGAAGATCAATGTCCAGCACCTGCTTGAGATAGTCCTGCAAACATTAAAAATAATCACTTTACTTTCAAACATTTTAATATTAGACTTTCAACACTTTAAATGAACATTAAATTAATTTATAAGATTGAAATGAAAAGAAACATCTTTCTTATTTTAATGAAGTTGATTTGCGTAACACAATATTCCTTCATTCCTCATTTATCCATTTATTCATTCAATAAATAGTCGCTTAACACTTGGTATATGATGAGTACCAATCTATGTGCAGGGGCATACAGCCTTGAACAAAAGAGACAACGTCCCTGTCCTCATAGAAAGTACATTCTAGTAGGAAAAGTTAGATAAAAACAAAACAACTACATTAATGTATAACATCACTAGCTGGTGGGTTGTTTCTCTTCTAAGATAGAATTTTATGTCTGAGGAAGGATGTTAACAAATATGTCTTAAGTTGTGCCTGGGCAAGCAACCTACATGTATGTATCCTACACCATTCTGCTTAATGATCTTAAAGCCATATACATTCCTTGAAGAGAGACTTGAACATATGTCCACAGACTTGAACATATGCCCACAGATTATTTAGATTTGTTAAATCTAAATAACTCAACTAAAATGAAAAACAGGAAGGGAACTCTAAAACAGAAAGTCAGGCCGGGCGCGGTGGCTCAAGCCTGTAATCCCAGCACTTTGGGAGGCCGAGACGGGCGGATCACGAGGTCGGGAGATCGAGACCATCCTGGCTAACACGGTGAAACCCCGTCTCTACTAAAAAAATACAAAAAACTAGCCGGGCGAGGTGGCGGGCGCCTGTAGTCCCAGCTACTCGGGAGGCTGAGGCAGGAGAATGGCGTGAACCCGGGAGGCGGAGCTTGCAGTGAGCTGAGATCCGGCCACTGCACTCCAGCCTGGGCGACAGAGCGAGACTCCGTCTCAAAAAAAAAAACAAAAAACAAAAAACAGAAAGTCAAGGGAGTTTAACTACTCCAACTTTATATTCTAGTATTAAAAACAAAACTAACCTGTGGCTATGACCAACCCACAGATTCCCAAATCTGATCTTTGGAAATGATATATAACACCGCTCTGCAGCTGGTGTTGTAGACAGAAAGAAAAAAATTGCAGTCCTTAACATTTCTCTTAAATAATACAAACCTAGCTAGGTCTATTACTAAATTTTTTGGTTTACTAATCTAAAAGTGAGTCCAGTAACCTGCCTACATTTTAAATATTTCACAAGCTATGAGGTACTTTTATTTGTAAACATGTGTTCCCTTCTATCTCCACAGCCTCAACCAACATCATCTCACTCCTTGCCAATAGTGCCACCCTCCTCCTGTGGGGAGAATGAATTACAGGCACGCACCACCACGCCCAACTAATTTTTGTATTTTTAGTAGAGACAGGGTTTCACCAGGTTGGCCAGGCTTGTGTCAAACTCCTGACCTCAGGTGATCCACCTGTCTCGGCCTCCCAAAGTGCTGGGATTACAGGCATGAACCACTGCACCCAGCCATATATCATCTTTTAAATATCAAAGATTCCTATATTTTCTAGTCCCCTAGTCATTGTTCTCATCCATCTCACCCGGCCACATTCCTCTGTATCAATCTTTCTCTGCGTCTACATTCTAGCAAGACTCCTTCCTTCCTTCCTTCTCCCCTGCCCCGCGCCCCTGCCCCGCCCCCGCCACTCTCTCTCTCTCTCGTTCTCTCTTCTTCTTGAGACAGGGTCTCACTCTGTCACCTAGGCTGGAGTGCAGTGGCATGATCTCGGCTCACTGCGACCTTCGCCTCCCAGGTTCAGGCAATTCTTGTCCCTCAGCCTCCCAAGTAGCTGGGTGGGATTATAGGTGCATGCCACCATGCCTGGCTAATTTTTGTATTTTTAGGAGAGACAGCATTTCACCATGTTGGCCAGCCTAGTGTTGAACTCCTGGCCTCAAGAGATCCACCCGCCTTGGCCTCCCAAAGTGTTGGAATTACAGACGTGAACAAACACATCTGGTCGGTTTTTCAAGCTCTTGCCTCTAGTCTTTGAAAATGTTCTTCTTTCTGCCTTGAATACTCTTTCTACCCCACTGTCTATCCCACCTTCATCTTAGTCTCAGTCATCTTCTCAGCCTCCTCTGAACTCCAAAGACTGGGGGACTAGATGAAATACTGATTATTAATTAACTAACATATTTTTCATTTTGAGGTTATATTATTTAGATATAATAAATTTGTAAATGTTACTTACATATTCTTGATGAATTAACTCATTTAAAATAATAAAATGTCCCTCCTAATATCTAGTAATCCTTTTTACCTTAATTTTCTCTATTTGCTCTACATAAAAATGTATTATAAGAAAAGAAAAAGAATTCTCTCTGTTATCAATATAGCTACACTATAACTTTTTCAAATCTTTTACTTTCAGTTTTCTATGTCTTTATAAGCAGTATATGATTAGCTATTTTTTAAAAAATCCAGAATGACAATTTTTAACTGAAGGATTCAGTCTATTTACATTTAGTATAATTTTTCTTTTCTTTTTTTTTTTTCTTTTTTTTCTTTTTTTGAGACAGAGTCTTGCTCTGTCACCCAGGCTGGAGTGCAGTGGCGCAATCTCGGTTCACTGCAACCTCCATCTCCTGGGTTCAAACGATTGCATGCCTCAGCCTCCTGAGTAGCTGGGACTACAGGCACATTCTACCACATCCAACTAATTTTTGTATACAGACGAGGTTTCATCACATTGGTCAGGCTGGTCTCGAACTCCTGGCCTCACATGATCAGTCTAACTCAGCCTCCTGAAGTGCTGGGATTACAGGCATGAGCCACCACACCTGGCCTACATGTAGTATGATTATTGCTATATTTGGGTATAAAACTATCACTGTACCATTTGTCACTTCTGCTTTTGTTTCCTTCTTTCTTCTTCTATACGTCCCTTAGGATTCATAAAATATTTTTTATTTAATATTCTTTCCCCTCTATTAGCTTGTTAGTTACATATTCTTATATTATTATTTTAGTAGTTGTTTTAGAGATTATAATATGCATCCTTGACTTATTACAGTCTACTCATAATTGGGTTTTTAAAAATCACTTCCCAGACAATACAAGAACCTTAAAACGTATCAACTCAATTTATGCCTTTCTACCTTTTATGCTGTTGTGTGTATATATTTTACATGCATTTTAAGCATATACATATGTGCATGTATATGTTTACATTTTAAGTATATGTATTTTATTTATTGTATATATTTTCTACATATACTATGTTGTATATTTTCTACATATACTATGTTGACAATATATACTTGATATTTATATATTCACTGTATAGTATTTATTTATATTTTAAGCCTCACAAGGCATTATTATTTTACACGATCAACACTTATTTACATTTGCTGACATGTTAACCCTCTTTAGTCCTTTCTGCATTTCCATGCTTCCATAATCCTTCTACCTTAAAAACTCTATTTAGTCTAGGTCCGTACAGTTTCTGTTTGGCTGAAACTGTCTTTATTCCACCTTCATTTTTGAAATAAATTTTTGATGACTATAGAGTTCCCTATTGGCAGTATTTTTTTCCTGCACTTTACAAATCCCAGTCCATTGTTTTCTGGGTTCCATCATTTTCATTTCAATCATTTGTTAGTTTTATTGTTGCTCCTTTGAAGGCAATGAGTCCTTATGGTAAAATTTTCTGTCTTTGGTTTTCAGTAGTTTTGCTGATTACCTAGGTATGGTTTCTTTCATTTATCTGGCTCGAGATTAGTAGAGCTCCTAGAATTTCTGGCTTGATGTCTTTTATTGATTTTGGAAAACTCTCTGCCAATATTTTAAATACTGTTTTTGCTCACTCTGTCTCCCCTCTCCTTCTTAGACTTCATCTACATATATGTTTGACCTTTCACCATATCCCATGTGTCTTTTATGCTCATTTCTAAATTTTCTATCCCTTTTTTAAAATTTCTATTTGATTCTTACGAATAGATTCCAGTTTTCTAGTGAAATTCCCCATTTTGTCATCACTTTTTCTTAAACATATAATGGTTATTTAAAGTCCATGTGAGACAATATAAATATCAGCATCATTTTTAGGTCTAGTTTATCAATTGTTTCCTATCTTAATTTTTAGTCATTTTGCTCTATCTCTGACAGGTCTGGTAACTTTTCAAATGGAAGCCCAAATATTAGGTATGAAAAAGATGAAAAGGCTTTGGACAATGATATATTCTTCCAAAAAGAATTTCAGGTCTTCTGGCAGTTAAGGAAAACTCAAATTGTCTTCATCTAATCAGGGATTGAGATAGTTTGATGCTGGATTTCAGTCCCTGTGATGGCTAGTTGATCTCCAGTTTGTCTTTATTCCTAAAGCATAGCCCTTCAAGGGTTTAAACTGAAAGCCTGAGATATTTACCAGGGCTCCTTCTCTATAACAGGTCCTGAACTCATAAGACTGATTAAAATCCTGCTTATTTCATTAGCTTCCTCGCTATTTTTTTTTATGCTTGGCTTCTTTGCCTCCTGTACTATTAGAGCTCTCATCCCACCTCATTCCTGGCTTAGGAATTAGTAAATGCTTTGAGGAAAAATATGGTGAAGAATTCCAGTTTTACTTCTCTGTGGTTCACTTTTCTCTGGGATCTTAGTGCCTGGAATCCTGGCTGTCTTGGTTATTCTCTTCAGACATCTGCTTTTTCTTTTCTTCAAAAAAAATTTATATAGTTTTTATAGATGTTCTTGGTGGGAGGATTGGTCCAAATATGCTATTCTATCATAACAGAAGCAGAAATCTTCAGATCTTTCTTATATGCTCTGATAGCACTAAATGCTTCTAACATTATGCACTTAGGTTATAGAGCAACTGCTTTGATAGCTGATACGTATCCTTTGTTAAACTATAAAGTTCTTGAGAACAGGAACCTTGTCTTTTATATCTCTATCTATATCATGAATCCTTAATGAAGAGCATACACCTTTCACTCATTCATTTGTTAGTGCACCAAACATTTCTGAGTGCCTATTACGTATTAGGAATTCCATATGTGCTAGGCATTTAATGGTAAAGAAGAAAGACATAGTCCCTGACACGAAGATATCCTGTTATATTTTACTGGAGAGAAATAGCCAAAAACAAGTAAACCAACAAATAAAATAATTACAATTTGTGGTACATGCTATGAAGGAAATAAGCAGGTGCTGGGATAGAAAATGATGAGGGTGTGGAGAACAGGAAAGTTCATTTTAGAAGAGGTAGTGATATATTAGCTAAGCCTTGAAGGATAAGAAGGATTCACGCATGTGAATTGTGGAGGGAAGAGAATTCCAGAGAAAGGGACATACAAATGAAAGCTTCCAAAGTGGCAAAGCGTGCATAGAACTGAAAAGGCAATGGATGGTAGTGAATGAGTAGGAGAGAGGTATAAGCTGAGTTTGAAGACATAAGCAGAAGCCAGAGTTGCAGGGCCTTGAAGGTTATGATGCAGAGTTTGGAAAGCTGATGCTTATGTGTTTGCTAAATGAATGAAAGTATTTTATTTTTCTTGCAAAAATTGTTTTTAAAAATAGCCCTTTTCATTCTTTTTGAACATGAAGGAGGGCTTCATGCTCCTGTGACAGACAGAAAACTGGTACCAGACATAGTGATAAAGGCTGAGAATAATCATTGTTCTTACATTTTTGTTTACCTATTGAAGCAGCAAGGATCTTTGTCTGATATTCTGAACCCCAGAGTCAGATGAGAAGAAGAAAAATGAATGGATGAAGGAATAAGTCTCTTTCTCAACTGAGGTAAGGAGAAACACCAGTGATCAGAAAAATTGTGCAAGACTTTGAAATGGGCAGAAAAGAATACTGGGTGTCCAGTGCAACACCCACTTTCTGGTTGTGTTTTTCGACTATTTTACAGCAATGAAATGGAGTAAAACTGATGGTAAATGCAATGGACTGAATATGTCTCTCCCCACCCTCAAATTTGATGTTGAAACTCCAATCCCAATGTGATGGTGGGGGCTCTGGGAAGTAATTAGGTAATAAGGGTGGAGTTCTCATGAGTAGAATTAATGCCATTATAAGAAGAGGCCAGAGAGTTAGCTAGCTTTCTTTCTGCCATGTGAGCGTAAAAGGAGAAGTCAGCTATCTGCAGCCTGGAAGAGGGCCCTCACCAGAACCCATCCATGCTGTCACCCTGATCTTAGATTTCCCAACCTTCGGAACTATGATAAATAAATGTTTAAGCCACCCATTTTATGGTATTTTTTGTTATTTTGAGACAGGGTCTCATTTTGTTGCCTAGGCTGGAGTGCAGTGGTGTGAACACAGCTCACTGCAGCCTTGACCTCCCACCTCAGATTCCTGACTAGCTGGGACTACAGGCAAGCACCACTATGCCTAGCAAATTTTTATAGTTTTTGTAGAGAGGGGGTTTTACCATGTTGCTTGGGCTGGTCTAGAACTCCTGAGCTTAAGTGATCTGCCCACCTTGGCCTCTCAAAGTGCTGGGATTACAGGTGTGAGCCACCACACCTGGACTTTGGTATTTTCTAAATAGCAGCTTAAGCTAAGACAGTGAACACTTTTTTTTTTTTTTCACACGGAGTCTCGCTCTGTCACTGGGCTGGAGTGCAGTGGCACAATCTAGGCTCAGTGCAACCTCTGACTCCCTGATTCTCCTGCCTCAGCCTCTTGAGTAGCTGGGATGACAGGCGCACACCACCACACCCAGCTAATTTTTGTATTTTCAGTAGAGATGGGGTTTCCCCATGTTGGCCAGGCTGGTCTTGATCTCCTGACCTCGTGATCCACCCACCTCGGCCTACCAAAGTGCTGGGATTACAGGCGTGAGCCACCGCGCCCTGCCAGTGAACATAATTTTTACCCAAAGAAATGTAAATGAATTCTGCCCAGTGGAGATGTAATTGATTATTCTGTGGTGGGTATAGATCCGTTTTGCATCTATTAGCAAATTATTTCAGCATTCTTGATGACCTGATTATCTGGGTAATCAAGAATGCTGAAATGGGTGTGTTCTTTGAATTCTCCTTTGAATAGGTCATAACATCTTACTTATTTGCTCGTTGTTGAGTTAAAGAAAATCTTGGAAACATGTTCATTTTATATATTTATGAGATTCATAATTTTTTTACATAGGCAAACATGTAAGATTTTTAAATATCATATAAAATTTGCTAAAAGCAATTGATCATTTAAAGAAAAATCATAATGATATAGTGAAGGTTCAATAATATATGTAAATATGACATTTATGGCAAGTGTAGCACAGATGTTGAGGGGAAAAACAGAAGTATTATCATTGTAAGATTCTTATACTATATATGAAGTGGTAATAATATCACTTCTAGGTAGAATATAAAAGTTGTACATACTATGAACACTTATGAAACAACTGAATTTATTTACAAAAAGGAGGTATGGTGAGTAAACCAAGAAAGGAGACAAAATCAAGATTAATGATTTTATCTATAAAAAATTAAACTTTAAAAATTCCAGAGGCTCCACTGAGATGCTCCATTGATTCATTGGACACAGCCAGTTAAACTTCATTGGCAGAGAAGTACACTTTATGAGTGGCTTAAACCTGGGTACAGGCCAGGCGTGGTGGCTCAAGTCTGAAATCCCAGCACTCTGGGAGGCTGAGGCAGGCAGATCACTTGAGGTCAGGAGTTCAAGACCAGTTTGGCCCACATGGTGAAACAGCATCTCTATTAAAAATACAAAAATTAGCCAGGCGCGATGGCGTGCGCCTGTAATCCCAGTTACTTGGGAGGCTGAGGCATAAGAATTGCTTGAAGCTGGGACGCGGAGGTTGCAGTGAACCAAGATCATGCCACTGTGCTCCAGCCTGGGAGACAGCACGAGACAATGTCTCCAAAAAACAAAAACAAAAACAAAAACAAACAAATGAAGGGTACATCTTTCCTTGGTTCCTGCAGTGAATTCCAAGCAGCAATACAACTGTAACTTTGGTAACTTTTGGTTTCTCAATTTTGGCCTCCATATTCATTTCGGTTCTGTTTTTGTTTCTGCACACAGCCAATAAGGTATTGCCCCTTGTGGCAGGAATGATTAGGGATTTGGTTTTACGGTCTAATCATTTGGTGATCTCTGTAAAAGGATGATACACATCTATTTTTTTTTTTGGGTAAGAGAAGACAGAGAATCTGACTTATTAGTCTTTCTTGTTTATTTCTCTTATTGTCAATTCTGAGACCAAATCAATTAAGATTTTTGTGCCCTCTAGGAAAGAAAATAGTTCTTTATTACTGGACTGATGAATTTTTATGGTTCTGTGTTTACTCTTGACTTATAGCTCAAGTTATAAGTAGAACTTGTAAGTAGAACTGAAGCTATTGTGTTTCTTATCTGTCTGTGTGTTCATGTGTCTGTAATACAGAAAAGCATTTATCTCATTTTGTGGGTGTGAAGTGTCTTCCTTCCTATTTCTGTAAGGTATTCATAAATTATATTATCTCTTAAAGGTGCCCTGTTCTAATTAGCTTTGAGAGACAATAGGTGCTTATATAAAATATTTCTAAAATTCCTAGATAATAATTTTAATTTTAATATTTTAAATATGCTACACTGAAAATATTCTACTTATAATTTTGAGAATGTGAGTTCATATAATTAGGATAAATCTTTAGCAAATGAGACTAACTTAATAATTCCAGTTATTAAGAAAAGCCAAAAGCCAGGTATGATGATGTGTACCTATAATGCTAGCTACTTGGGAGGCTGAGGCAGGAGGATTATCGCTTAAGCCCAGAAGTTAGAGACCAGCTTGAGCAAAATATTGAGACCCTGTCTCAAAACATACATATAAACAAAGAAAAAAAAAGAACAAACCCCAAACTTAAATAACAATAATAAAAAAAACCCAGCCATGTTCTTTCTCTTATTTACATCAATCTTAAGTATAACACAAGTATACATTTTATTTCACTTGGGTTTTTCCTAAACTTCTATAGGCTTATTTATCAAATAAGCTCACATTCCTCCTATATAATATTTAAGATTATAAAAAAGTATAAAACTGTGATCAACAAAATCAAATAATTATTCTGAAAACCTTACAATGTTAATAGTTATTATGTTTTATAGTATGTCAGTTTCAAAATAATTTAAGATTTTTATTTACTTAAAATCTTGAGCTGATATTAAATTGAATTAATAAATCATCAGATACCTAATTTCTAAGATAGGATATTAGAGCATTTATTATTAAGCATCATTTTAAGTTATTAACTTTTTAAAAAGAATATAGTTATTAACTATATAGAAATTAAAACTATACAGTTAATAACTATGTACTTTTTAAGGTGAACATACTTTGCTGGAGAGGTTGTATCTTTGGGTCATGTTAATGAATGTGTTCATTCATCTTTGCTATCCTAAGGTGTAAAAGGGATGTGTCTGGCAGTAGAAAGTTGTGTTCTTTGTGTTTATGAGCTTTGCTAGACTGCTAAAATGGTTACATATTATTTCTCAATTATTCAAGCTCCTTAGTTTTCTCTATGACATAGATATTAGTTATTTTCTTAAACATCATAATCAATATGGGTAGTTGCAATTATATAAGGAGCAATAATGACAGAGAAGTGTAACTATATGTGTTCTTTTGTTTTTCAAGGAAAAATAATATTTTTTTTCTTAAAGCCCAGTTCTCAGAATTTTTGGTCTCAAGACCCCTTTACATATTCTTAAATGAAAATTCATTAAGGATCCCTAAGAGTTTTTGTTTATGCGAGCTATAGCTATGGATATTTACTATATTAGAAATTAAAACTAAGAAATAAAAAAAAATTTGGTTCATTTGAAAATAGCAACAATAAAGCCATTTCATGTTAACATAAGTAACTTCTTTTCGTTTTTTTTTTTTTTTGAGATGGAGTCTCGCTCTCTCTCGCCCAGGCTGGAGTGCAGTGGTGCGATCTCGGTTCACTGCAAGCTCCGCCTCCCAGGTTCATGCCATTCTCCTGCCTCAGCCTCCCAAGTAGCTGGGACTACAGGTTATTCTTTTTGTGTAATTTGCCTTTTTGTGTTTTCTGTTTATTTTATCTTTATTTAAAGAAATAAAAAAGCGAAGAACAAAGTTTCCTCATTTATAAACTGAGCCAAGGTTATTTACAATCATGTTACCTTCTATGTTCATTTTCAAATCTTTTATTGTTGTTTTGAAAAGTTAGGTAACCCAGTATGGTTTCTCAGGTCTTCATCAAGTGCCCCATCCTTTTTTAATAACTCTTTTGACTTTGCCTTTTAAAGATCAGACAAAAATTTAGGAAAAAATATTCTTTTCTTACCAAAACTCATCTTAAAAATTTCCTAGAGGGCCTCTAGAAAATCCCAGATTTGTTTTCATCTTATACAAAGAAATGCTGGGAATAATTAGATTTGTTTGAAGTTTCATGAGAGGAGCTGCCATATCTGAGAAGAGATACTCAGTCTGTCCTAGGTTAGATTCTTATAGGTAAACTGTTATTAATATAAATATTTCAGAAATTGTTTGCTTTACAGGAAGTTCCTGGTAATTTGACAATGCCCTTGCTGTTTTACCCTCAGAGGAAACACTGATCAAAAACTTCTACACTGGCATGGTGGTTCACGCCTATAATCCCAGCACTTTGGGAGGCCGAGGCAAGAGGATTGCTTGAGCCCAGGAATTCAAGGCTGCAGTGAACTGTGATGGCACTACTGCACTGTCCCCTGGGTGACAGAGTGAGACTCTGTCTCAAAAAACAAAATAAAACAAAAACCTCAAAACAGAAAAAAAACCCTACTGTGAAATACTTACATATGTACCTCAAAAGAGAATGTTACTTATCTTCCATTCTGATATTATTGGTTATAGAAGTAAATTAAGCACAGCTCTCAGGTATTTGCCATCCACAGAGAATTTCTGTTTTACTCTGATGCTTGCCTGAAGGCTCTGCTACAAGCTATAGTCAATAGTTTATGCCCGAAACAGAGACAGATTCAGAACATTAGGGAAAAGGAGTGTAATAGGCACTTTAACATTGATATTGAGATATCAAACAATAACCTCTTGAGTACAGGCTTTTGAGGTGATACAGCTTAGGTAACTTTTATATAGTACTGAAGCAGATGGCTTCAGGAAAGCAGACTGCTAACTCAACATTTAGCAGAACAAGAATGATGTAGGACTAAGTGAAATATTAAAATAAAATTTTTTTGTGTGTTTGTTTGGAATATTGTTGATTAGTTTTTTTGTTTGTTTGTTTGTTTGGTTTGGTTTTTTGAGACAGAGTCTTCCTCTGTCACCCATGCTGGAGTGCAGTGATGCGATCTTGGCTCACTGCAACCTCCACCTCCCAGGTTCAAGCAGCTCTTGTGCCTCAGCCTCCCACGAAGCTGGGATTACAGGTTTGTGTTACTATGCCCAGCTAAGTTTTGTATTTTCAGTAGAGGTGGGGTTTTGCCATGTTGGCCAGGCTGGTCTTGAACTCCTGGCCTCAAGCAATCTGCCCACCTTGGGCTCCCAAAGTGCTGGGATTACAGGCATGAGCCAATGTGCCCAGCCAATTACTTTTAACTATTCTAAGGCTGCCTGGCTCTAGACTTACAAAACAAATCAAGGAGCCTACATGGTTAATTAACTTTTAGTGCTAAATAATTGGGCAAACCTCGTGAAACCGGCCTTTTTTGTGATCAGTTATCATCTCTGTGATTACTTTGATCATAGGCGGTGGTGGAGACACTACTAGCAAAAATTAAGAGACTCAGAAATGAACAAAAAAGGTCACTGGTGTCCAGTTTAGTGCATCCTTCTGGGTTATTGCCACCTTTCATTATCTTTCAGTTATTTAATAATTCTGTAAGTCAAGGAAAACTTATAGTAATGCATATGATTCTTTAGTTTTCATGGCAAAGGCAGATACTGTTTAACTATTGAACAAACTTTCAGTGTTTTGTAAAAATGAAACTCTTTGAAAAGGGTATGTAGGGCACGGTGAGGTAAAGGAGGGGAGAGATATTTAGGGAAGTAACTGCAGAAGAATCATTTTTCCTTGGTTGGGAAGAAGGTACTGGTCTATGAATCCAACAAGCAGCAGGGTCCCCTCCTCACTGTTTAGCAGGCAGTATGTTGGGGAAGTGGTCAGACTTTAGAAGGGATGGCTGTGAAATACACCCAAGGAGGCTAGCTGCCCTGAGGTTTCCAGCCTCTACTTGAC
Organism: Theropithecus gelada; assembly: GCF_003255815.1. NCBI lineage: Eukaryota > Metazoa > Chordata > Mammalia > Primates > Cercopithecidae > Theropithecus > Theropithecus gelada. The sequence continues at coordinate 68,517,206 of NC_037675.1, read as the reverse complement.
CTTAGTGCTCCTAGCATGGCCCAAAGGAGCAAAGACTTGAGACCTAATGGTACTACAAGAATACTCTAGATGTATTCGGTGCAGACCAGTGACCAGGTGTGTCTCCCTGATGCTTTGGTGCTGCTTAAGTACCTTCAGGTTCCTTGGCATAATTCTTGGAGATAGTAAGCTCCAGTTGTGGCTTAATAAAATTTCCCACCAGTCTTGTAACATAGGCACTTAGAGTACAATTTAAATGGAATTAAATACTTTTCTTGCATACCTAAGGTTCAGCACTTAATATTCATGCCTGCTACATAATGCTTCTGAATTTTTCCTTGATTTCCCTGTCTTTTTAGTAACTGGTTTTCAGGCTTAGCTCTTGGGCTGAAGCAGATGTTCTATTTTTTATTATTTTCCTTCTGCTATGGAGGTACCCTAAATTCTTTTTGGAATTACAACTTGTTGGCTGGCAGGAATTTGCTGCATTTATGTTTTATCTCTTTCTTCCTGGTTCCTCTATCATCTCATTCCCACTCAAGGAGGTAGGAAGGGACAATTAGCAGCTCCTAAGGAATACTGTGGGATGCCCAGTTCCTAAAATTTCTTTCCTAGTAAATTAAAGGTTTAGTATAAGTATCTTATTACACAGAGAGTAAAATAAATAAAACCAATGTGTTTAACTATATTGGCTTTGTTTACTGGTGAGCGAATCCCTGGCATAACTGACATCTTTGTTAGCACTAATAGAGAAGGTTAGGTTGAGAAGTGTTCTGTCCTTACCACAACTGAGCCACAATTGCCAAGCCTATATATGCTATAAGCTTGTTACCTCTCCAGAAGTACTAGAAAAGATGAACGTTAGTTCTGCCAAATAGGTATTACCCACAATTAGGTTAATTAGAAACTAAGAGAAATTATACAAGACACAAGCCCTGGAAATAACAAATTTAACATTTAAATAGACCTGACTTCATGGTTTGCTCTTGTAATATTGAAAGTACCACAGGCAGTTTGACGGTAATGAAAACAGACACGTTGAAAATTATTTCTTTCAGCTGTGCTACAGTACAGCTTTCAGCCCCTAGCCTTTGTGATCTCAGGAGAGTTCTGCGGCAATTTGCTCTACCTGGAGCTAAAGACTCTGGGAGACTTTGAGGGAACACTAATCCAGCAATTTGTCTGCTATAAGAACACCTACCCACACTTCAACACTTTCACTCCTGGATGTAATGTGAGATTTTTTTCTTCCAAGCTTTTTAGCATCTGCAGTGCTATTCTGAAAGGCTCTAACACTAAAGTTTGTGAATGGAAGGCAGGTATTCTTCTGTTCAGGTTGCTAAGTTCTAACATTTGTTCTCTGAGCCAACAGAGTTCACTGTCCAAAGAGTCAGTTTATAAATTTAGGCAGTTTTATAGCTACAAGAGGACAGAGATCAAGAACAATCATATATATAAGATCTAGTTTAAAATAAATCAAACTCTTAGAAAATATGAATTTTAGTAAAAATTGCTATGACGGTATTTTTGTAATTTTTCAGTTCAGTCATTAATGTGAGAGAAAACATGGAAAAGGATTATCAAACTCTTAGAAAATATGAATTTTAGTAAAAATTGCTATGACGGTATTTTTGTAATTTTTCAGGTCAGTCATTAATGTGAGAGAAAACATGGAAAAGGATTATCAGCTGGCAAAACATTTTAAGCTGAAATATCTTTGAGCCAAAAATTAAGGTTGGTTATTTCATAAAGAATATTTTACTTTTATAACATTATTCAGTGGACCCAATAGTCATCGTAAGCTAACACATTTCATTAAGAAATGTAAACTTAGTGTTACTGAAATATTCAAATTGTAGTCTTTACAGGAACAAGTATATACCATCTACAAATAAACAGTGCTATAAAATAATGTGTGTGTGTGTATATATATGTGTGTGTATATATATATCATTTTATTTATTATTATTTTTTAAGACAGGGTCTTGCTGTGTTGCCCAGGCTGGAGTGCAGTGGTGTGATTTCGGCTCACTGCAGCCTTGACCACCCAGGCTCAAGCGATCCTCCCACTTCAGCACCCAAGTAGCTGGAACTGCAGGCACATGCCACCATGCCCAGCTAATTTTTGTATTTTTTTTGTAGAGATGGGGTTTCACCATGTTGCCCAGGTGGTCCTGAACTCCTGGGCTCAAGCAACCTACCCACCTCAGCCTCCCAAAGTATTGGAATTATAGGCTTGAGCCAATGTGCCTTGCCATATTTTCACTATTATTATTATTATTATTATTATTATTATTATTTTGTAAAGAGGAGCCAAAGGAATGCCTAATCCTCCCTTTCTTCCTTGTGGGGAAGGGGAGCTAAGCATTCTTGGTAGATTTGGAACATATGGTGGGTGAATTGGTTGGCTCCTGGGGAGTCACGTTTAAATTTGAGTAGAAGGAAGGATCTTAGAGCTTTACCCTGGTGGTAAATATGTATAAAGGATGTCCTAATGTAGTACGATAGAGTGAGAAACAGGTCAGAAGTTTCCAGGGGAATAGCAAAAACCATTCTGCAAGTTGTGGGATTCTCCAGGTTGCTTCTGAGGGTAAGCTCCCTAACCTGCCAACGTTGTATCCCTTTTAGAGAGACCAGTAATTTCTGAAGCCCCATGGATTTTCAGCTTTTTGGGAGCCTGGTTATGAATATCAGATGCCTACCAGACCACAGTTAGTCACCATATGCAAGAACATTACAGCAGATACATTTTTACAGGCCCTATCTTTCATACCTTTTCCCCCATGGATACACCCCCTGATGTGATGATGACATCAGCACGACTGATACCCTCATTCAAGGCATTGAGTAAGTCATCTGGGCTGGAAAAAAATAAAGACAAAGAAATTAACACACAAGGAAAAGATTTTAGATATAGTGCCAACTTAAAACTATACCGCCTTATTCACTAATAGGGATTAACATGAGTACAGCACTATATTCTGTATGAAGTGGGAACCAAACGGGTCTCTGCCTAACAGGAGCATTAAGTCTTATTATGGAGAAAGGACCTTGTACATGCTGAAGTAGTGGCTACTGGTGATTTCACGGGGCTTTTTGTTCTGACAAGCCACTATAATGAAAGGAGACAATGAGATGTTGGAGGATGTCTAACTATCCTGGTTTGCCTAGGAATATTCCTGTTTTAGTACTAAAGTCAGATGTCCTAGGAATCCAAAGCAAGCCAGGACAATTGGTTACCCGAGGTGTTGGAAAGATCCCATAGGACTCTTTAGAGGGAATGTCTTAAGTGAGGCCCTGAGAAATGAGTTGGACTCTGAGAGGTGGAAAGGAAAAGAATGGGAAAGAGCTTCATAAGCAAGAGGATCTGTACTAGCAAAGGCTTGGAATAATGGTTAAGCCTGTGCTGTTTCTAGGTCACTGTGGAAAATAGCCTGCTTAGAGTGAAGGACTTGAGTGGGAATGACTGGGTTACGTAGGATGGGACATGACTTTGAAGAACCCTCAAGCTGATGAATTTGGAGTTTATCTAATAGGAAATGGAGGAGGGAGGATCCCTAGAAATAGTAAAAGCCAGTAGGTATTCATAACGTTGGGAATAGAAAAGGTAGGGGAAAAAGGACAAGGAAAGCAGAGATGGGATGAACTACTTATATGGGGTATGAATACAGGATGAATATTAGGAACGGAAGCGAGGCAGGTTCCTGACTGTCACTTGAAAAGGCAAGTACAACAGGCTCTTTGATGGTGCAGGTCGAAGGTCTGGGAAGAAGAGATGAAAACAGGGGTCTTATCTTTGGATGTCACAACAGTTGAAAAGTCCTAACCGGAGACTGATCAAGTGAGAATAAACAAAATGCCAAGAATCAAGACTTATGGAGGGACAGGATAATTGGGAGTAATTGAAAGGGATTGTTTAGTTACCACTTTAAATCCATACGAATCTACAGGGCAATGTGACCTGTGATTGGCATTTCCCTTCAATTGATGCAGTATAGAAAAGATACTTTTTGAGGAGTATATATCTAGCCATATCCTTGTTTTCTGAAAAATTCTTACCTATTTATACCGCCTGACTCTTCCTTTCCCTTTCTTCCCAATGGACATCTAATGAGAACAACTGAAAAGGGAGTGACTCTGGCTTCTGATTTTCTGCTTCCTGCCTTTCGTCCCCCTCCTTGAGGCCCAGCTGTATTCTTGCTCTTGGGTTCTATGAGATAACCTTGTATCCTTACATAAATATCTCCTTTGCTTGAGCTGGCTTCAGCAGGTTTTTGTTAACTTGAAACCAAATTATCTCTCAACGAGACAGAATATGTTCTCACAAATATCTCATGATAGTGAAGTTTATTCATGCCCCCTTACCTTAATTTGATGAGAGAGGAAGAAGGAAAGTTAGTGACTCAAGATAGCATGATTTGTAACTAGGATATAATTTCTATTTTTATTCAGGTGTAACAGAGGTAGGGAGAACTTGAGACCTACCAGAGACATAACCTTCACAGACTCTATAAGAGATAAGCTAGTCAGGAGGTGGCATAGCACAGAGATTAAGAATGTGAACTCTGGAGTCAGACTGCCTGAGTGGAAATCCTAGCACCACTACTTGCTAGATGTTTAACCATGCACAAGTTGCTTAACTTCTCTTTGCCTTAGTTTTTCATCTGTAAAGTAACCATAATAGGGTTGTTATGAGGATTAAAAGATATCCTATTAAAACATATAAAACACTTGGAATAGTACCTGGAACAAACTAGGTTTTCAAGGAAGTCATTTGTCATTCTACTGCTGCTATGCTAACAAGTTAATCACACAAACATACCTAACAAACTAGCAAAGTTCAACTACAGCATGCTTGGGATTTTTATTCTGGAAAATACTCATGAGTAACACACAAGAAAATCATAGACTGGGACTTAAATACATTTACAGAGCTAAATATGAAAGGTCCAAATGGCAAGGTGGGCCTGGTTCCAACCTGAATAGCTTCCTTTACTATGAGGTTCTCTTACAGGGTCTGGGTAAAATTCTCCTTGTGGTCTGTCCACAAGCTCTGGCTCTGGGAAGCAAGCTCCGGCTCTGGGAAGCAAGCTCCCAAGGAGAAGGGCCAAAAGTAAAAGTTTGAAAAATGGCTCATATAAGGTTCAGCCTACCAATATAGAGAACTTTTAAGTCATCAGTCAGTCATTGCATATACAGCCAAAAAAGTGCCCAGGTACTAACTGAAGGTAGAATCTATGTGTAAAACATGACAGACTTAAAAAAAAAATCCCCGACATAAATTTCAAACTTAAACTAGTTGGGCAAACATCTCAGAATTATTTTGAATAATGTGTGTACTTAAAAGTATTCTTGACCTATGTATTTTGAACAGATTTCTCATCAATCCTTTTCATTTTGATTTAGGAAAAAAGACAGCAAATTATTCTGTTGTATTGAAATACTATACAATATGGATGTGATGGGTTCCTGGAGCCCAGAGTTCTGGGCTCCTTGCCTTGCTGGATCATATTATCATTATGCTAAGCCAATGGTTTCTCATTTACTATGGAATAAATGGAAAAAACATCCCAAACACAGCATCACATGGAATGTGGTTCAAAATACTGACTGGGTAATGAATACTATCAACAAATACAATTTTATGTTAGTAGAAAAAGATATTAGCTAATTTTACAAAACTTGTAATACATAACTTACAACATGTTGATTCTATAGAATTATTGTAAAGCTACTGTAAACAAAGCAGCAGTGAGATGCACACCGTCATGGTATTTATCTTTATAGCAGGATAAAGGTTCTGGGACAGCCTAGATCATTACTACAAATAAGCACTTTTCAATGCTTTTTCGTACCTTTTTTTTTTTTTTTTTTTTTTTTTTTTTTTGGAGGGGGCTTCGCTGTTTCTCCCAGGCTGGGGGGCAGTGGCG